>NW_025930472.1:15908-58645 GCF_000764305.2 Hyalella azteca | reverse complement strand
AGATAAAGCTATGGAAAAATATATGTTCAGATTTGAAATGCCTAGCTCCTTATCGAACCCGGTGGAAGTCTAGTAGCTACTTCAAACTATCGCCAGTCATGAAAAGATCCGGTCAAATGACACGAGTTTAGATCTATGAACAAGGTACGAAAAGGAAAAGAATCGGCGACAGGCCACATCAGGCCAACACTTCAGCGCCGACATCACTATGTTATGGCATAAAAATGGTTGATATTAGTTTAGCAGTTTTTCCTTCAAATGAGGTTTTGAGTATTGTATTGATTTTGGGTGTAGATTTTCCTAAAGCAAATCATATTGAATTGTGTATCAAGAAGAGACTATTGGTTAAACATTTCAAGGATGGGGGCTGTGCAGAGATTCATGCTGACCCTTCTGGGAAGTCAAAATTGATGCTTTGTATTGTTAACTGTCAGGCAGCTAGGGATATTTCCATTAATGCTGGAGAAGTTGCACGTGTTCCAATTCTTTATGAGGCTGTTTCTGACAATGTTGACAACCAATTGCTTCTATATTCAGATGATAAAATTGATCCAAAATTGACTGATAACATTCATGTATTGGCTGGATTGTCAAGCTTGAGCCGGAAGTCTGTGCTTCTGATGGCCACTGAGTCTAGTGTTACAATTAAGAAAGGACAGTCTGTTGGTCTGGTCAATACTGTGCTAGAGTTGCCTGACCATGATTGCATAGACAGAAGACTTCTGTCTATGCAATGTTGAAGGAACATGCATCTGTGTTCAGTTTAGGTGATCATGATGTAGGCCTAGCAAGCGTAACTGAACATGACATAAAATTAACTGATTATACTCCCATATATCAAAGACCCCGACGTTTTCCACAACCTGTTACAGACGAAATAGAGAAGCAATGTCAGGAACTAAACAGTCTAGATATCATTGAACCAAGCATCTCACCTTGGTCTGCACCAGTTGTACCAGTGAGGAAAAAAGATGGATCGATCAGAATGTGCATTGATTACAGACAACTAAACAAAGTGACAATACCTGATAAATTTCCGGTCCCTAAATTATCTGATTCAATCTTTGGACTATATGGTACAAAATATTTCACTCTGCTAGACCTGGTTAAGGGGTACTATCAGATTCCAATTAACCCTGAAAGTAGACAATTCACTGATTTTTCAACAACTAAAAATCACTGGCAATTTAAACGGTTTCATTCGGCTTGCGCAATGCGCCCTCAGCTTTTCAAAGGAAAAATCAAGCTGTTCTAAGTTCACTCCCATCCAACAAAGTAATAGTTTATATTGATAATATTTTAATCATGGGTTCAACTTTCACCAGATATTTAAATTTGGTTTCTAAAGTGTTGCAAACTTTGAAATCCTACAACATCAAGATAAAATCATCCAAGTGTGATTTCTTCAGATCACAAGTTGAATTTTTGGGTCATACAATTAGTACAACTGGCATTAAAAAGACAGATAGTTATTTGCAAAAAGTTACCTCTAAGTATCGTAAGCCGTGTGCCACGCCCACACTGACGGCTGACTACGTCATCAAATGTTCGTCAGCCAATCACGTCTTGTGTTACTGGCAGTAACACAAGACGTCCTATACTGCAGTCCTCTGATGAACGCAATGCTGGTGGGCATCACGAAAAGGTTTGGGTCCCTCCTAGAAGACAAGGACAAGGAGTGCCAGCTGGCAGCGGCTTCCCACCCTAAGTTTTGCCTGTTCTGGCAAAACTTAGAATGAGGGGGCTCCGCCCCATAATGAGGGAAATGTGACTACCTAATGGCAGCCCTGATGGGATAATATTGACTGGCTTGGATATTAAGTTGAAATTACCATATATAAGACTCTGTAGAGTCTGAAACATAAAGAAAAAACATAAATAGGCTGTCAAACATAAAATATGTTCTATATGGTAATTTTATATTAACTTCCAAGCCCGTCTACGTTACCCCGTCAGGGCTGACATTAGGTGGTCTAAGTTACCCCATTTGGGGGCAGCACCCCCCATTTGCAAACTATGACACTTTCCTAAAATTTGTCATTTGCATATGTAACTAGAAGAGTTCTACTACAATGCACCAAAACCTGGAGTTATTTAACCAAAAAATGAAAAAATTGGAGGGGGTGCTCTGACAGGCTTTAAATAATAGCTTTTTTTCGTGGGTCACATTTTTAATTTTTTAACCTATTAGAGATGCAAACTTTTTAAATCTTTCTATTGCGTTATGTAGCCTCAGTATTAGGCTTTTAATGCCTATTGACAAAATTTTTCTATGTCAAATAGTTTTTGAGTTGTGGGGGTTTTTGTTGAAAAAACTAAAAGTGATCTAAGTTACCCCGCCGGTCTAAGTTACCCCATTTTACGGTATGTTGAATGTCAACTACCTACTGCCTAATTTCATTTGTTCATTTAATTATTTATGTTACGTACATCTTGATCATCATCTGATCTTGGCATGCTACATCTTTTTGGAAAGCTCCTTTTCAAGGCTTAAAAGTTCAGCTCTATAGGCCTTTTTTTAGAGTTCCCCCCCCCCAAATTTAGCCAAATCTAAATTTATATATTAAAAATTAGCGGTTAGCGGCAAGTTCCGCTACGTTTTTCGGTGATTTATCGGTTTAGCGTTATCGAAGCTAACTTTTCAGTTATCGGATTAGCGGTTACCGAAGCTAACTTTTAGGTTAGCTGTGCCCACCACTGTATATTGTTTACTTTATTATTACCACGTTTTTCTTAGATTAGCTTTGCCTTCGCGTTTGTTGTTAACATTGACAACAAAAATTAGCCCACTTCTGACTGCTCTAGCGATCTGAAATTCGGCATGCAGGCTATTTTTGCCTAACAATTTCAGATACAATCATAAAAACTAGCAATTAGGACCTAAATTAGCTTAATTGAGTAAAGTATATATATATAGTATGACATAGTGACAACCAGAGATTTTTCAGAATCAGTTCATTTTTAATTTTCTCATTTACCCAAGATTTAAACCAATATCTTATGTATGATGATGCTGGTATCTATGATACTTTGCTGGTTTACTTATAGGACTCAAAAATGAACTTGAGACAGAGTCTAAAAAACACTCTGCTTTGCCACTATGTAGTATGACGTGCAGGCGCTGACGTTATAGACGAGCAGGCACTGACGCTGCCTATCATCGATACGTAGGTCAAGTCATACTTAATCAAGTCTTAATCGTTTTTGTTGTGGACTAAAAAGTAGTAAATAAATTATGGCTTGCCCAAAAAAAATGTGGGTTGGGCTGTACATTCACCATCAAATTTCCAAAATTCGTGTGTTATGTGCTTTTTGATTTAATCATAAATCTGCCCGACACATGCTTTTTGGGGCGAGCCATAAACCGTGCAGCCAATATACCATTGCACCCCAACAACTGAGACAGACCCTGCTGAGCATGGGGATACGGACCCTGACAATTCGCAAACTGCTTGGTGGAGGCGACTACCCAAAATGGAGACAACACCACATCATGAAAGCAGTTGGCACATATCTCACAGGTACAAAATGGCTGGAGACACTATGAAACTGAAGAATGGATGTAGATCAACAAAACGTGAGAAGAATCATATCAATAGTGGACATTGATGTTGTACAATAACCAGAAGAAATAAAGTAAAGAAAAACAATCTAGAAACTTTATCAACCTTTGCCGTGTCCAGGTGCAATGGCCTGCCTGAAGTGAGGTCATCTCTGCACCTATAACCTGCCACCACCACCACCACCAGAGTTCCCTCAGCTCTAAAAGAAGAATACTTGAACTTTGATGAGTAAGTCAGGGTCCTCATGGTCTCAAGGAGTCTCTTACTGAGCTAACTCCTACTGTAAGTCTCCACAGGTCACTGTACCACAGACTCACAGTGATACTATATACTACTACCGGTTGGTAGGCGGTAGAGATCAACATGTGACATCTTCTTCAACCCCAACCAATCGACAACTTGACAAGTACAACTTCTTCAAGTCTCATCTAACGTCAGTTTCTCACTTTATCCTCTGAGCTGCTGCCATTAGTATTGATGTAAGGAGGGTAAATTGCAAGGAATTAGTGGGACAATTACACCTAAGGCTTGATAAGCAGACTCACAAGTGACATGGTAAGTTCATGGTTAACTGCCTAAGTGGAAATAATGCAACTTCAGAATGATGTCTGTTAACAAACTCCACAGATGGCTTAGGCTGCAAAAAATTGCCTCTAATTCTGCAGGATGCATAAAATAAATAATTATTCAAAATTAAATTCTGCAGCAGAATCAAAAAAGTGAAACCCATGCAAAGTTTGAAGAATAAAGCCTGGAAAATTAGTCAGGTGAATGCCAGACATGCCAAAGGAGAGCTCCAAAGAACAGTAGCTTTTGTACCAGGAGCAACAATCTTGTCAACTGTTGTATTGTTCGAGAAACAAATATGAAGTGATTCACAAGTGAATGCAATCTGTGTGTGAATACCTACCACAGATCCTGGCAGGATTGAAATTTTCCTACTTGTTTCTGAAATTTTGCGGTTCCAACGTGACGAATTTTTAATACATTTGGAATCTTGCAGCCCAATCATGCACTTTTGTTAACAATTGTATAGGAGGTAATTCATTTGGTTGAAATTTTGCGGTTCCGGAAATGGCAGGAAACCTCTAGTTGCGGCCCTAAAGGTAGATGTTTTTCACGCTTGGAGCCTGGGCTCACTGAATATGAGATGGTGCATAATCAATGATGAGAAATTTCTTTGTAACCAAATAAATTGTTTGTTCAGGTGTGTTTTTTTTGTATTAAATAGGAACCTGTTGGGAACTTGGATTTTGCTGTCAAGACTCAAGTCTCAACTTCTCATTCTCAAGCCTGTCAAGGAACATTGCTGATAAGTCAATGAAGGGTAGTTGTCCTTCAGTTTCCTAGCAAGCTCCTGTTTGAAAGGCATGGCAGTTTAGCAAATATGACATTACTAATCACGGTTGATGCAGCGTTCTCACCCATGACATCACAGCCATAACTCTTTAAATCTGACAAAATGCCACACACTTCTCAAATAAACTTTAGTCTCCCCATACAAGTTATCAAATTTGCATTTCAGAGAAATTAGCTTGTTACTCAGCTCGCTCACGATCACCCGACAATTCATAAACTCGCCATTCAAAAGTTCCACAGCCGCATCGTAGTTATCGTCGCTCACATTCAAATGTCCAATAAGCTTGGAAGTGTAAGCCGAGAGATACCCCTTCAAATAAGTCGGTTTTGCTGAACTGCTAAAATTCTTCCCATGCCCAATAGCGTTGTTGAATTTTTATTTTATTTTTATTGAAGAAAATTGGTTACCCCGATGGCTCAAGGAAAAGCTCCACATTGAATTAAAAAAAATTATATATACAATCATACATGCATATTCTTACATATATATACACACACACATACATTGGCACATATATGAGATGGGGCATTTGATTCAGAGGAACAGAGTAAAAGGCCCAAGATTAAATAAGCACCAGCTCCTGTCCCTGCCGCTGTTGCCAGGCCTTCACAGCTGCCTTGAAGGCAGTCAGGTCAGGAGCTGCCATGGTCTCCTGGGCGAGGGAGTTCCACAGTCTAGTACCAGAAGGAAAGAATGAATAGCAGTATACATCAGTTCTTGCATGCAGCACTATGATCTTCTGATGGTGACCTCTGGTGATTTTGACAGCGGGCTGAAGCCTACCAGGTGGGACTTTCATGTCCACCAGCTTATGCACGATTTTATACATCATGCAGGCTCTGCCCGCTACTTTTCTCTGCACGAGTGGCTCGAGGCCTAATTTTGACACCATCAATGAAGCGCTTGAGTGTGGGCTGAAGTCCCCAAGGATACGTCTTGAGGATCTGCGCTGGACTGCCTCCAGCGTGGACACAAGACCCTGCTGGTGCTGGTCCCACATGGACAATGTGTATTCCAGAATCGGTCGGACCATGCTCTTATAGCAGTGGGTCTGGACGTTCGTGGTGCATCCTTTAAGATTTCGATGGGTGAAAGCGCTTATTGTCGTAGCCTTTGCAGCGACAGACCACACATGGTTCCCCCAATGCAGATTGCTGGTGATGGTAACACTGAGGTGCTTGGCGTCCCTGATGGATTCCAGTGTTTGACCATGCAGGGTATAGCTGGAGGGTATAGGGGACCTCTTCCTTGTTACTGAGAGGAGGTGGCACTTCTCGATGTTGAACGCCATCTGCCAAGTGCACTCCCAGGCTTCCAGCTTGTTGAGGTCATCCTGCAGGAGAGCAACGTTGTTGCCGGGAGGCATCTACCCATATTTTTCACCCAACCATCTGCTCTCTATGTATGAATAATTGTTGAATTAATGTTTACTTATTAATTATTGTTGAATGTATGTTTTCTTTCTGTTCTTTTCAGCCTGTAAACTAATTCTATTTATTGCAACTTGGTCAATTATTGTGATAATGATTCGAGGACCATGCAAGTGCAGTTACTGATCCCTAAATTGATGAGTCATTAAGTGGAACTGCCACAAGTTGTTGGTGAGTCTAGTTAGGTGTGATCCTTTTAATTGCAAAGATGTTTTGTAAGTGTCCTATAATTTTACTACCTGCTAATCTGATTAATTAGCTTTGTTTGTGCTTTACTTTTCATCCAATGTTTATTGCAATTCTTATTTAAACTGTCATTTGCTTGTAATTTATTCTTGAATGCTTTGATTTTGTGTGTTTATCTTGAAAACTTCATAACTTTTACCAATTACTTGATTGGTTTATCCTGGTTCTTGTTTTAGCTTATCTTTGCAATTGTTTCCCGATTTCACTCAAAATATTATAATGTTTGTCTGTTTTGCTTTTCATATTTTCTTGCTTGCTGCACGCAACCAGCTTGCCATCAATTAAGAATCTATTTTAAGTATTTATTGCATCAGTTTTAACATTCAAGTTCCCTTCAGGCTTAGCATTGTTATTTAGTGGACAGGTTATTGATTTTTGTTCTCTTTATTTTTCAGTTCATCAATGATGGAATATGTGTAACCCTGTCCATGCTCCCTTCCCCTAGCCCTAATCATAACTCCTGAATGCAGTTAAACTTATTCACACATTACATTGTCACCGAATTTTTACTTCAATTTAAGAGATTAAGACACCAGTCTTTCATTCGCCTTTATCAAACTAGATAGAAGGGTTGTTGCCAAATCAAACTCAAAGTAGGTAACACGGTTACCTCACCCGCAACGTGAGACATCCACCCGGCAACAACGTCATGCGGGCTTTCTATGCGAGAGTAAAGGACGGTGTTGTCTGCGAAGTGTCCAACCTTGGCTTGGATTCCATCACATAGGTCGTTGATATAAATCAAGAAAAGGGTAGGCCCCAAAACGGAACCTTGAGGCACTCCTGACACGACTGACTCGATGCTGGAGCTCTCACCTTCTACAACAACTTGCTGGGTGCGGTCTGAGAGGAAGCTGGAAATCCATCTCTTGGCCATGCCCCTGACACCATAATAGTCCAGCTTGGTGAGTAAGTGCTGATGAGGGACCTTATCAAAAGCCTTGGAAAAATCGAGCAGGATCATGTCAGTCTGACCACCCCTGTCGACCTCCGCTGCAAGGTCATCCACTGTCAGGATCAGCCGGGTTTCACAGGACCTCCTCTTCCGGAAGCCATGTTGCACATCACTGAAAATGCTGTTGCGGTCGGGGTGGTCTGTGATCTCCGATCTGATGATATGCTCTAGCGCTTACAGCACACGCAGGTCAAAGAAATGGGCCTAGAATTGGCTGCCTGACTACGGTCTCCTTTCTTGAATACTGGCTGCACCAGGGCATGCTTCCAGATGGCAGGGACGACTCCTGTGGACAGCGATCTGTTTAAGAGAGCCGTCAGTGCAGGTGCTAGCTCATCGGCTGTCTCTCTGGGAAGTTGACATGGGATTTTGTCTGGGCAGGCAGCTTTTCTGGGGTTTAGACCAGAAAGAAATTTCCTGACTCCTATGGTGGATACGGAAATGTCTGGAATGCTTGGGTGCGGACTGATGGCCGGGGCTGGAAAGTTGGAGAGATCATCTCTCGTGAAGGCGTTGCAAAATTGATCGTTGAGGATGCTCGCCTTTGCCCCACCACCGCTGTATGTCAGTCCGTCTCGCTTCAGGGGAGCGACACCCATCGTGTCGCATCTCTTGCTCCTGACAAGACGCCAGAGGTTGTTGCTTGAGTCCTCTTCAACAAAGCGCTCGACGTACTGCTGGTAGCACTGCCTTGATCCCGTGTATGCCGCGGGGGGGATTAACTCGTAACCCACTTAAGTGAAACTGAATTGGTCTAATATGGTGTAAGTAAAGAATTGCCAGAAGAGTTCTGTTTTATTATGTGATTTTAAAATACAACTGACATGATAATGAATGTACAAAGACAATATTGCGTATAGTGTTTTAGGTCTATGGGACTTGGTGTTTGGTAACTAGTGATTGGAATAGGGAGCACAGGATGGGCAATGGCGCATAAGGTCCTCTGACAGCTGAAAGATAAAAAAATTACAAATGAAAAATACTGCACATAAGGTGACTATGATGCAAAGCAGGTTACAATCTATCATGCCTAAATTTAGTGATTAACTTGAGGTAACCATGCTATAACTGAACAACATTTAGTAAATTAAGGATTGATAATTAAATTTAGTAACTTAGATTGCAAGAGTTATTGGTGCAAAAAATTATAATTAATAAACACACGAAGCAAACAACATTGGAAATAGATTTGACGCAAGAATGCAAGTGAAGTTATATAGGTAAAACAAGGACCGCATCACCATTATGTCTATGAACACTTGCAACGAAGTTAACTAGATTATGGTAGGGTTGTGCTCAATTAATGCAGATAAATAATGCAACGGTTAAAAAGATGTAAAAAATGCAGTATTACGGAAGACATACATATATATATACATTATCAGGAAGAGCTTCACTCACCCAACAGTATTGCAGAATTAACTTGATGCATTCAACTGTCTTGGCAGCATTTTAGTTACTGAATTAAACTTGGCTTGAATGGAATTTAATTATTACCTCTGTTCTGAAACGATATGAAACGAAAGAATGCATTGAGTATGAAAATTGGTTAATGACACAGATGGGTTGAGTGGAGAAAAAGCAATAATGCCTTCCGGCAACAGCCTGATGGTGCCTTGTGCTTCTTTCTTCAATTCTTTGAAGCGCATGAAGTCATCTTCCCTGTTGGTTGCCTTTGCCTTCCTCCAAGCCCTGTATTTGCAACGAGAAATACATTTCAGCTCCGTGGTGATCCAGAGTTGATGGTTCTTGGTGAAGGATAACATGGTCGGGACATGTTTTTCTACCATGGTTGTCAGGTGGCCTTGGATCGCTTGCCACATCTCATCCACTGTGAGATCTGGGCAGATGGACTCGCTAAAGGTTGCAGTCTCAGTTCTGATGGCATCAAAATTCACTTTCTTCCAGATGCTCATGGGCCTGGCTATTGGTTTGGCTCTGGTTGCCTTGATCTTACTGTCAACAAGGATGATGTCATGATTGCTCAGTGGGGGTAGTGTGGTACACTTTGTAATTAGGCCAGGTCTGTTTTCTCGATGAAGAGATCGAGAATGTTGTTCTCTCTGGTAGGCTTGGTGTTGGCTTGGTGCAGGCCTCGGTCACAGAGCTTGTCAATGAAAGCTTGGTTTACTGCTATCGGGTTCTGGTGTCCTGTGATTTTCATGTCATTCCAGTCGATGTCTGGGAGGTTAAAGTCACCACTGGTAATTATGGTAATTAATTATGAATTATGGTAATGAATACATGGTATCTCAAGTAATCAACTTTGTCACCTGAGAAAGTGTCTAATTTTAATTGAGGTACCAGTAACTTAATTTCACGACTAACAGGACGGACATTTT
This sequence comes from Hyalella azteca, assembly GCF_000764305.2. Classification (NCBI taxonomy): domain Eukaryota; kingdom Metazoa; phylum Arthropoda; class Malacostraca; order Amphipoda; family Hyalellidae; genus Hyalella; species Hyalella azteca. The sequence continues at coordinate 48,749 of NW_025930472.1, read as the reverse complement.
TGACACTGACTTTACGCTCAACAGAGAATTCTTTCAATTTAAGCTCGACATTAGTGCTATACTCAACTTGCTTGTCAATCTCGGCATTAAGGGACTCATCAGATATCTTACCTTCCACAATCTGGTCAGTTATACGTTCATAACAACTGGCGCACAATATCCAAATCGCGTTGCACCATGGAGCAATGCAGCTGGCACTCGGCAAAGTCTCCTCGCTGAAAAGCATCCTCAGCATCTTTAAGCCAATAGTAACTTTGCATTTGAATATGCCACGCTTTTTAAACAAAGATACATCCATGGTTAAGGAAAAAATGGGCTACAAAAAATATAATAAGCCAGATGGCCGCAGACCTCAAACCTGGCAAACAATGGAAGAAGTAAGGAATTAGTTCTTAGTTGCCAGAGGACCTGCAATTTCGAAATAATGATCATTGATCAATTAACTATCCATGAAACCTCAGTATTAACTTGTGTGACGTTTTCACACAATCGACAGGTAAGTACAAGATAAGCAGTGAAACCAACATTCTAAAGTTTTATTAGAAAGCAAACATTTTATTTTCATAAGCAATACGCCGTACTATTCGAACATTTTAAATGCTAATTTGGGTCAGAAGAGCTTATTCATCTAGAGTTAATCAAATCCTTGAAGGTTTAACAACGTTTAAAATCCTGGTCAGGCTAATACGGGTTCGGAATGAGGTCATTGTGACGTAGTAGGGAAATAGCAAGCCGGCCAGGGTCTGGTGCTGGATGGATACTGTAGGAAAAATAGATACAGATTCAATCACTGAGAAAACTAGCTAGGGTGGAACTATTAATCGCTGACAAATTGTTATAATATAATTTTCACAATAAATACTTGCCCACCTGAGGTTTTATTGCCCAGTGTGAGAAAACACTGCTTGAAGGAAGAATGAATTCATGAAAATAGAGGAAATCAGTTGGAGTAGGGGGAAATTGTACGAGAAATATAGGAAGAATAGTAAGAGATTTTATGCTTTAGAAGTTAGGAGCAGAGTTAAACTAGTAATTTAATTGAAGTGAACTTTGTGTGTGCAGTTTCGGGTTACTGCACCATTCATACACGAGACAAGTAGATGGAAAATTTTGAATTGATCAATATTTTAATTTGATAAATCGAATTTTATGCATTTATTTAGATATTTTGACACCTTAAACTATGTCCAATTCCCCACAGGAGGTAAACTAATTTCATAGAGTAAAAAATAAACAAAATGAAAGTCAAATGCAATTCACTCAAACAAAAGAACAGGGAAACAGGTATGTAGCAAGGTAATAGGTATACTTGTACATAGAAGTAGAACTTGCCATTGAAATTTAAACTTTAGTAGTACTGTCAACTGGGGTGACTTCGGCCAAATTACACTAGTTTCTGCCGATCAAATTCTACAAAATAGGAATGAGGCATTGCTAGGGATTGTAAATTTGTAAATATATTACTGAAAGGTTCTTCTTTGAATATGTCATGTCTAAATTATGTCACTTTTATTGCTTAATAATTTTTTTTTTAAATTAGCTGGGTGGCCGATGTCACCCCGCGATGGGGTGACTTCGGCCACATGTGTTGAAAGGCAGTAAAAACATAGTAAAATGATTTTGAGGCCTTTCAATTCAACCATTAGCGGGGTGACATTGGCCACGTAGGGTGTTTTAAAAAATGATAATCAATGCCACTGTGTACCTATTATAAAAATAGTAACACAAATATAAAAGCCACATTTGTGAATAATATGCTTCATTAAAGCTGCTTTCTGTCGATTTCAATGGCAGCTGGATGTGAAAGTTTGAAAAAATCTAGTCCCTATAGGATCTCGAGCATTCGTCAAAAAACCAATGATGCTTGATAGAGGTGTGACCCTTGAACTTGCGTAACGTGCGACCCTGTTTGTCAAGGTAATTTTTAACCAAAAAACGCAGATCCATACCATCTAATGCGAAACCCCAGTCTGAAAGCAGAATAATGTAGGATACTAAATCTGACTCCTCTGTAGGTGAAAGAGTATATAGACTGTCCTAAATTTTTAGCATGACAGCCAACACATCGGTTGCTCAAAGTTGAACGAGGGACTTTGCAAATATTAGCAGCTTCTCTTAAGCTAACACCATCTTTTATCAATTGAAATGCTTTCTTAAATGACTCCTCAGAATATACCTATCCTATATGGCACAGAATCTAATTTACATATATAGCCGCGCATATTGTCTGAAAAAACGAAGAAAAATCCGTTATTCTAAACATTTATTGGCTGGCTGAAGTCACCCCATTTAGCCCATATACTATTGGGTGACTTTGGCCAGCTAATTCTTCAAGCATATATATTACCTGTGGTAAAAAACATATAGCCATTGATATAATCATTATACAAGATGCCAAAATAAGTGAAACACATCTGATTCTAAATTTCTTTTCGTATCTCTAAATATTGAAGTTTGCACTCAGTTTTTTTTTTCTTTACAGTACTGTGGCATCCAGATTGTGTTGGTAAAGCAGGATATAAAATTATTGAAACAAAACCGTTTCCAATCAATAGATAAGAAAAAAACTACATTGGAAACCATTTTGTTCCAATCGCATAACACAACTACAACAGAAACAGATGGCCGCAAAACAAAATCATAAACATTGGCCGAAGTCACCCCAGTTGACGGTATATTCAGGGTTTGATAAATTGCCGCGAATATATCAAGGAACAGCCATTCGAAATAAAAAGCCCTGCTCTTCATTGAGAGCTGCAATATATATAAACTACCTTGGATAAATTCTACGTGTAATAATGAATTCAGAAAAACGGATTTAATTCAATAACGAAAAGTCGAAAACTCAAAATATATACAAAAGATGGTGAGGAATAATAATTTCTCACAACTCTTATTACATACTCATAGATATCTCACAGAGTCATAAATTGTTAATCGGCAAATATGATCTAAAATTTTTTTTAGAACACAATGTGACAACACTTGTATATTTATATTACAGCTAACAAGCTGTCAAAAGAAACTTCTGGTAATCAAGGTTTGGTTATAAATTGATATTCCTTTGTTTCAAAACATTAGTTAACCAAACTAAGCATCCAGTTAAACATAGAGATTGTCATGAAATACCTAGCTGCCAACAAGCTAAAATCTGACAATTAAAATTAGTAAATTACAGGTTGCATAGTTGCTCCTCTAGCTGAGCTACAAGGCTGTACTCAACCAGAGGAGCACTACTAATACAGCTAAGGCTGGAGCTGGCTTGCTATTACTGTTGGCTATACTAGACTTTTATTGTAATCAGGAAGGTTGGATTGTTATTAAGATTTATTAGGTAAGGCACCTTGTCTGGAAACAGTTTGCATTACTTACAACTATTGCTGACATTACTGTTGAACCGACCTTTGTAGCTGTTGATGAGACTGCAGTGACAAGAAAAAAGCTGAACCAGCCTCTGTCTAGTTGATTTTTGCATTTTCAATTATTGAAATGGAGATGAGCTATTGATCTCTTCCTGTACAAATTGATAACAGCTGAGGCATTGTTGCATTTGAGAGTTGCTGACTGTTTTAGTGTTGATATTGATTGGTACTATTGGTTGAACAATGTTGATGTACTTGTTGAGCAGTGTATCTTTTGTGTTGTGGGGCTGGTAATTTGATACTGGGCTGGTAATTGATTTGATTTCATCAAAAACTTTTCTATCTCTGCTGAGCAGTATTTCAGTTATATGTGTGCAAAACTGTAACTGTGCAAAACTTTATCAGATATGAATATGGGGAGCTCAATTCAGATAAACAAAACTGGATTGTTTTTCCTTATATTTGTGGTAGGGCTAATAATATTTTTCTACCACACTTCATCCTCTACATCTAGTGCAAGAGATGAAAAGATATCCTTTGAGCCTCCAGACGGGAAAGTTGTCAGCTTGAAGGAGCTTCTCAGTGCTGCCATTGATGCTGCTGTCAGGGGAGGGAATGAGGTGAGTGTGTTGTGCTTAGCCTACATTTCAGTTGAACTCATGTGGAACTTTTCATTAAGCTGTTTTTCTGATCTAAATATGCCCTGTTACTGCTGCTTTTTGTATGGAAAAATGTCATTTAGTGTGATTTTGTAACTTGTTTAACATCAATGGAATAAATTTCAAATAATATTAATAGGGACTTATTGCATACATAATAGTCTGACATGAGTCTAACTGGCTCATTGAAATATGCTGTGAACTATCCTTCTGAATATTTTTGATAGATGATTATTTGAGAATTATGTTTGTTATCTACATAATTTTATTATTTCAACTGTTATTTATGAATAATTTTTTTCACAAAGATTGTTATTTGCTGCAAAATTTTCATGAAGAAGGGAATTCAAAACAAATTAGTTTGTTTAATAGCTTCTGTAGATCATTTGAAGCATCTGTATTAAAATATTTTTCTTCATTTGATGTCATCTTTTGATTATTCTAATTCCCAGTCTAATTCTTTTCAGTTTCGGTTTTGTTTTTGAAATATTGAAGTTATACTAATATGAGGCAGTAATTTTCCATGTATCATGTTTTTTCATATGATTTTGTCATGAAAAACTCGTCAAGTTATATTAGTTCCTTTACTAACAACATGGTTTAAATGTGCAGGTGCGGCAAGTTAGAGATGCAGCCTCACTTCATGAGCTCAGTAAAGGTGAAACAAAAGAAGGAGCAAACGATCCTGTTACTGATGGAGATTACAAGTCCCACATAGTCATGTACTACTCACTGAAAAAGTCTTTCCCTAGTATCAAGGTATTCAATATGCTAAGATACAATTGAAGTTGATGTAACAATTTATGAGGATTGAATCTCATGTTGCTGGAGTAACAGCCTGCAACTTTGCAAGCAGCATTACAACCTGGCCAAATAGCTTGATTTTTTGAAAATTTCAAAATTAGAACATGCTATGAGAAATAAATAGGTTATTGGTAAAGTGATGAGTGCTAAATGGTGATCATACCTACTAAAATGTAAATGTTCAAAATGGTACCTTTTTGTCTCCATGTACTTGTAATCTATTCGTAATGCCCTAAGTTTGCATTATTTTTAACCCCAGATTGTGTCTGAAGAACATGATTCCAAGATTGATCCAGCTACTATTGAACCAGCTGAAAGAAAACTACGTGAAATTGATGATAATATTTCCTCTGACGAAATTGTTTATTCTAAAGACATCACAGTATGGATTGATCCTCTAGATGCAACACAGGAATACACAGGTAATTTGTAGCCTGAGTGGCATCTGTACAACTGTGTCTCTACAAGGCTCATTTCTCTTTCTTTTATGACAAATATAAATAAATACATATAAAAGTATATACAAGTACTGTATACAAATGCAAATATAAATACTTATAAGAGAATTACGCCCTTGCAAAATTTGCCCTCCTTATCAGTAATATGAAATTAATCACATTGTAATGGTTTTCAGAGGATCTGCGCCAGTATGTAACCACCATGGTTGGGGTAGCAGTGAAGGGCGTCCCTGTGCTTGGTGTTGTCCATAGCCCTTTCATCCCCATCACCTACTGGGGCTGGGTTGGTCATGGGCTTTCGGCTAATCTCAAGACGATTAAAAAAGTACGCTTTTAGTAATAATGGTTGAGGTTTTTGTGTGCTTTATGTTATGAAAATATACCCATGCATCCAATTTAGCAATTATCAAGAATAATTATTTTGTTCTTGATATTTCAATTATTTTGTTCTTCAAATTTCAGTGTGGTAACTTTTAGTGATGTTCAGTTTACATTTACATTTAACCCCGAGTATTTGTCCTTACTCACCAACCTTTTTTAGTGTGATCTGAATCTTCATAATGAAATAGAATTTGCTTGCTTGTCCTTACATTCCTCAGCTACTCGAATTTTATTAAATTAAAACGAGTTGCCTCGGCAACTCCTTTCATATTATTAAATTCACCATCTTCAATAACGCAATACTGGCTACACATTTCACTAATTGAAATCGTGACTGCATTTGCAGTGGGTGGTATAGATTGGTGAAGAATACAATTGTAGTTATAATTTATGTCCTGGAGTCTTTTAATAAACATATATATTCTGTGCAGGGGTCAGCTGCTGAATTAGTCCCGTCTTCGTCACCGCGCATCATCGTGAGCAGATCTCACAAAGGAACGGTAGCGGAGGTGGCCTTACAGGCCTTTGGTGATAAAACGCAAGTCATACATGCAGGAGGCGCTGGTCTGTTACTGAGAATTTAGCATTCAGCCTAGCTAAAATGTTATTACTTGTTTTTTTCACATTTTAATAGCCAATTCAGAGTCAAATTCATCTTTCCCTGTAACTGTCGGGCTAACCCATCACCATCGCGTGTTAGAAGGATGAATAACTTCAAATTTGTAAGCCTCAAATGTCATGAGGCCTGAGGTAAAGGGTTTGTTGTTTGAAGCGAATACCTGAACTTTTTCTGTCTCACATCCGCATCATTGAAAAAAAAAAAAACATCACATTAGATACTACTAACATAAATGATAATAATTTTCTTCATGTTGACAAGTAGCAAGTTTGTTGCAGGATACAAAATACTGGAGGTGATTCAGGGCAGAGCGGATGCGTATGTGCACACGACGGCCATCAAGAAGTGGGATCTGTGCGCGGGCCACGCCATCCTCAGTGCCATGGGAGGCACACTCACCACCCTCAGCCCCGTCAGCAACATAATCTCGTACGGCGACAGCACTCAATTCCTCAACAGCAATGGTTTGCTCGCCACCATCAGGGATCATGAATATTACCTGAAAAAACTTCAAGCTTTGAGGAAGCCTTGATTATCAATTGAAGGCTTAGGCTGAAAGTGTTGCTGCCTTGCTGAGTTTAATTTTGAAAGCTTTTGTCGCTTACAGCTGCAGCTTTTTGATTATTTCGCGAGTAATATATTATTACAATTTCGTTGTTTTATCGGCCGTGATTCATCTAATTACTGCAGTTGTTAATTCTAACAGCAAATTTTCTGTTGCGTTATCTTCAAACGAGTGCCATATGTTTTTAGCAACTTCAACTTGAAAGAATTTTTTCAGATATAGTACATCCTAAAGCTCTGAACTTCACGAAGAAAGTGGGTAAACTTGGCATTATGGTGTATTTATCGTCTTTTTGCGAACATATTTTTTTTAATAACATGAACTTTAGCTGCAATATGATTGGGAGATTGAAATTTTTATGCCCACCTGTGACAAAGCTCGATTCAAATGTAGTATTAATCAGCTTACTTTTTGCTGATCTCCAAGCAGGCTTCATGCCGCATGTCTACGTTCTGTCAGCCACTGTGTGTTGCAGTTGCCTGTTGATCACCAAGTCTTTCTATGTAGTATTAAAGCCATGCGGTGTGTTGTGAGATGTAGGTATCCAGGACGAGTGATGATTAATACAGGACTCTCGACATTGTGGAGCGAGAAGGCATTATTTTCCTAGCTATACACACTTGTTCTGGATTCTAATATCTGTAATATTGAGAAGATTGTTCTCGAGTATCAGTTACTGGAGAATTAGAGACGCTAACACGTAGCTCAGTATGATATTGTTGCCACGCTAGACGACATTATTATCCCTTGATGAAGAAAGAATATTGCTGGCTTGCCAATTTTCTGGGAAGTGAACTGAATCAATATTTAGTCTCAGTATGCGGACGGAGCTAAAGTTTGAGAATATTACTTAGCACATCGTTCAATTAAATTTTTCGAATTGACTTATGAAGTGTCATAGGATAACTAGTTCACTGCCTGGGTCCTCAGGCAGACCGCTAGGCGTTTTATAACAAACCCTAAATTATGGTCAAGTAAATGTGAAACAATAAATCGATATTAGGACTCCTCATGGTCCTTGCTTTGCTTCTAAATATCTTAAACTAGAACCCAGTAAATTTCAGTTCAATATCATTTGTGTGGTGCAATATATGTTAATGTTATGTTTACTTGAGGCTACGGCAGCCCGTATTTTAGTTTGACTAGTCAAGTTAAATGCTTATTTTGGGAAATTGGGAGCTGTATTCATGAATGTAGGCAATTGTTCTCGACTTGCTTTAATGCTCGTTTATAAAAGTAACGAAATTATGCTACACTTTTTTTTTTAAAGTTTTCGATTTATATCAATTTGTACTTGGTAAAAGACGCTATATACATTTCATGGTTATGATATTTCAACCAAGTTGTGTAAACAACCAGTTATAATTTGTAATAGACTTAAAGTCAAGAATCTCCGCAGCTGGTTTAGCTTTAAAACAAATACATAATTTTATTTGCTTCTCTTTTATTCATATTCAATTTGGCATGCGTTTACCGTGAAATCTGCTAGCATGAAGTTATTAAAACAAAATGACACGTGCCCATTCTTGTAAAATATCGTCATTATTAAAAAATGAATAGTTGACAACTATTCCAGTTATTTCTAAGTTGTGGAAACTTGTGATGGCTCGCCAATTGTTTCCTTTATGCAAATCTACTCAGCTAAATGGTTCTATTACAACTATTAAAAAGACGTTTTTCGCTAATTAAAATTGGCCTAAATTTGATCAGCGCGTTTGCTTATTTCTTCACGAGAAATTTGTCGCTCTCGCACTCGGTCATGTTGGCTATGATATTTTGATATTCCTCGAGGCAGTGTTGCTCTGGATCCAGTCTCCCTGCGCTCACTAAACTCTTGTGGATGAAAACCGGGTCAAGGCACGGCACCTGAAAGCAACCATAACGTATGAGGTACAAGTAGGTCCTGTGATTTCAATATCTTCCGGACCTGTCGGAAATTTCAACGCGACTAACGGATCTTGTACAATCAAGTAGAGAATTGATCAGAAGTAATGCTATTTTATACACGTCATATTGGCTGTATAGAACGATGGGCAAGAACTGAAAGCACATTGAATCTTTCAAGGATTCGATTTCAAAAATTATATAAGAAATAGGCACATAATCTCACTTTGTTCTTGGCGAAGAGTGCTAAGTCAAACTTGGGGCTGTGCCTGAGCTCGACGAAGCAGTGTGTCAAGTCCGGAGGGAAGTTACTGTCTGAGATCCTGAAATGAATGAAAAATGCAATATATTGTTAAAATAACTGTCATCACCGCAATATCACCGTCAGGTTTGTATGCAAGAATAAGACAGTTAAGGAACACCGAACAGCGCAAATGTCGCGGCGTTTCGCACCTGAGAATAAGCGAAAATGATGAATGAATGAAAAATGACCTGAGAATAAGCTGTAAACATAAATCGGGAACCGCACAGTGAGAATGGATAAAAGTTATGTGAAAGATGGAGTTTCATCAGTAATTTAAATGAATATGTGATAGCAAGTGTCACGATTATTTTGAAATAATCCCAATGTTTCCTTAGAAACTTGTTCATTTACTCTACTCCTTGCTTGTCATGAATTCAAAGGAAGAGACTTTTAATGTAACATTAGCTCATTTATCGGAAAATTTTAATTTTCAAATTTAAATTCTCATTAAGAATTGCTGGTATTATTACTGGGAGATATATAGCAAAGATATCTCTACTATGCCATTTTCAAGTAGTGTTTGAAAATTCCGACTGACTTTATTTGGTTTTGACAACACCAGTTTTCTCCTTGAAACGATTGCACTTGGGCTGTAACGGCTTTCAATGAATAGGATTAGATCTACTCCGGTCTTGAAGCGCCTTCTTATAAAATGTAAATGTTACAAGGTTGTGATTTCCGTGACACATTCCAGACAATTTTATCTGAGTAAGGCCAGCTTGACAATAGTCAAGTCTCAACGCAAGACTGAGGTTTGAATAGGGCTGCGATAACTTGATGGCTTATGTCTTGGATTTGTGTTAATATCGTCCATCAGGAATAAAGCTGCACTATTTCCTAATCAGTTGGGCTCTTTTTGCGAGATGCTAGGGAATTTTTTTATCCGTCTTAAACCAAGTATTACTATACAATAATGCCACAAGAATATGAAATGGCACATAATAAACCTAGACATTAATTAACAACTCAGAAGAAACCAACGACTCACAATGACAGATCACCATTGTCATCAAATGACAGCAATAGCAAAATTGAGCCTGAGCCTACTTGGCACAACGACCTAAAATTTACCCTGGTGACTATCACCAATTCACAGACATTTGACATGCCCATCAAACCTTGCAATTGTTTTTAAAATAGCTAATATGATAAAAGATTCTGCTAACGTTTTTTTCTGATTTTAAGTAAAAGGGAGAATAGACCATTGGCGAAGACCATGGAATGAAATCGATACTATTAATAAAAAAATTATAACAAAGATACAAGGACTACTACACACAGGACATGCATAGCCTATGTCCAGCCTCTGCTAGCAGAGGCGATCGCCTACACTATGAAAATGCTGTTGTTTTAGTGGCATCAACAAATGATATGCCCATAATTGTTTCATACAATAGTATTACAATGTGTGTAGTAGTCCTTGGTCAGAACCATAGACTTTTTGCCAGTTTTGAAGTTCAAAATTTTGTACTAAGCAAAGTNGGCAAAAAGTCTATGGTTCTGACCAAGGACTACTACACACATTGTAATACTATTGTATGAAACAATTATGGGCATATCATTTGTTGATGCCACTAAAACACCAGCATTTTCATAGTGTAGGCGATCGCCTCTGCTAGCAGAGGCTGGACATAGGCTATGCATGTCCTGTGTGTAGTAGTCCTTGCAAAGATACTGAACGCGATATCATTATTTTTTCTGGCTGAATTGAAATTGTCTTTAGTTTTCTTTCGGTTAGCGTTGCTCACAAAATATGTTTATTTGATGGTTTAGAATTATTTCTTATTAGCTCAGGACTCACCGTCTCTGAGCGGTGAGGCGGAGCAGAGAAATTCTCTTAGCTTTGTTAAGACACGCGCCCGACGCCACGTCGTGGTCAAGAAAATCCCTAGTAAAAAAAAGGCAATGAGCTGGCTACTATTTATGCCTATAAGGCACTGATATCGATGAAGAGTGTTGAGAACTCGATGTATGTTGCTTGTTTTAGCACTTGGAATTATGGAAAATAGTGTATAAAAACAAAACTCTGAAAAAAGGTTACATTCCGTGATTTGTCCCTAATCCCTTCACAATTACATAAATTTACACCCAATTTGCCCATTGTTTGCGATATTTGCCAAAACCACCAACGAATGGACATTACCACTTCATCCAATCAGCTTACGGTGCTCATGATCAAATTAACAACATGCCACGGCTCGTGTTTAGATGCGACCCAATTCCAGGCATGAACCAATCGCAAAAGAAGATACTCGCGCACCCAATCACAGACGTGGACACGCGCAGCAAAGCACAGACGTGGACACGCACAGCAAATCACAGACGTGGACACGCGCAGCAAATCACAGACGTGGACACGCGCAGCAAATCACAGACGTGGACACACGCCGCAAATCACAGACGTGGACACGCGCAGCAAATCACAGACGTGGACACACGCCGCAAATCACAGACGAGGACACAAGTTTAGCCGATCACAAGCGTCGAACACACATAGCCTATCATAAACATTTACGTGTCAAGTTATAGACTCACGACTCAGAGAAAACTTGAGCGTCGCCGATTTTGAGGAGACTTGTGAAGGCGAGCGCCCGCTCAGGCCGCGTCGAGATGAGCGCCCGCCAGCCGCTGAATGCCCCCCTCACCTCGCCTGCCATGACGGTCTTACGCCACCTATAGAGCAGCCAGGGGGTTAATGTACAATAATATGTCTTAAAATGCTGATAATAGGCAATACAATTATGCTATTATAACGTATTAACAATATACGATAGGATATAATAAAATTTTCACATAATGCAATCTTATGTAATGAAAAATCGATATTATACTTTATCACATTATTATGTGACTAAATACTACAGTCTACAGTATAGTACAATGCGACAATATGATCGTGATCAACACCTTACAACACACATATAAGCTGCTGCATAAAAATTCATGAAGACAAATTTGGAATTAACATGATGACGGAAAATTTCGCAGTGCTTTGAGCAAAAATAAATAATAACACAGAAGTAAAATGATACTAGAATATTAAGATAAACATGCAAACGCATTTTAATCGTGGGAAAATAATCAATACTAAATTTTTAATATATAATTTACCAGTGCGCAGCCCATGCAATATCTTGCTCCTTCTCGCCTTCCTTGAGCTTGGGCAGTATGGCGGCTGCCAAAGGGTTGCCCCACTCAAAGGCCTCCTCCTGCAACCAGTGTGTAATTATAGCTATTGTTATGACTAAACAATTAGTATGCAATTATAGCTACTGCCATAATTAAGCGATAAATAAGCAAGTATGGCTAACCATATTATGAACTGATGACATAATTTGTTGGCCTATTGCCAAGCAGCAAAAGTTGATACTATTGTTAGAGATTCGAAACATTTCATTCTTTCCTAGGGGCGCTGAGTTGACAAAAATGTCCCAACATTTTACATTAGTTGCGCTTGTTTCTTCACAGAAATTGTTAATTTAATTTTAAACGGCCATCAAGTAATCATTTTAGTCAAATTTTCTCACCAATTATTTCTTGTTAATTTCTTCATAGTTCTATTGATACCTTAACTACATTTTATCCACAATTATCTCTTTTACTTTTAATATTTACACACCTGAACGAAGGCTCCCTTATCAAGACACTCGTAGATGTAGGCAGGATGAAGCACCCATTTACCGGCCGCTATGGCTGACAACATGCGCTGTGATCTGTTAGTCCGGCACGCAATCATGTGCGTCACGTCACTAACGTCGCTATGAACTTCACCTCCTAAACCTTCAATGATCTCCTTCATGGCATCTGCTTGGTCATCCAAGCCAGAAAAAGCAAACTTGTAGCGTGACGTGCTAGGTTTAACATCGCTCTGTTCCGCCACAGCTTCTTCATCATATGGCTGTATGGAGAGTTATCAGTCAGTGGTTATACATTACATTGTTATGTAGCTAAAACAATATCAATTAAAACTGTTAGGAAATTTGTATTAGCTTACATCTAAGCTTGAAAATTAAATAACTGAACAATAAAATTGAATGTCTACTGATGATTAACTAGTAGGTACCATGCATACGCTCATAATGAATGAATGTTACCCTATCTATTAAATAGATAAGTAAACATCTTTAATATGCTGGAAATTAATACCTCATCGAAAAGAATCCTTATTACATGCATTCAATAAGAAGTCCAAGTCTTCAAGCATGTTGATTTTGTTTGTCAATGATGGATTTTACAATATATACATATTTAGGTTATGCATCTTCTAAGGCTGCGAATGATTCTATTTCAGTGATGGAAGATTCGAAATTTGTACATTTTTTTCAGTGAAGACTAAAAAGCCTAAGGTCATTTTTTACAGAGCCCTTTTACTGTTTTTGTCACACCTTATTTTTCAAGTCAAGTTCACGATTTTTTTAACCGCGTGTCAGCTCATCAGGTCAAGAGAAGAGACATAGATCATAAAGAGACATATATATTGGTTGTAATTATAAGAGATACCACATACCAGAGTGCGGTCATTATCCGAGACGCGGTCACCAGATTCCGCGACGGCGGCCGAGGACAGCCGGCGTCTGGCCGCTGAGTCAGCAGGATCAACCCAAGCGATGTTGGTGCACTGAGATCCGGTCACAAAATCCATCGTCCCAACTAGAAGAAATAAATTATATTATTTCCATTAAATGCTCTAGGATACATTAATAATGATATTAATATATTCCCTAAATGTCATTATCGGAAGAATATAATTAATGGGTTACACACGTATGCTGGCTCCATCAGAAATTTGCAAAATGAATAAATAATTACAATTACTGAATTAATGCCTTACATAAACAATATACTTCATTAACTGATCCTACTGTTCAATAAACTCCAGTTTTATGGCTGTTTACCATATCAAAGGCCGTTTTTCTATCATAATTAATACGTCCGGATTACCGTCCCATTTCATGCTCTTGTATTAACATCGATAACACCACTGTATTACCACGACTCGTATATTGCTTGTGTACACACCGGCGTTGGTTAACGGCACAGGTTCAGGTTCGTTCTCATTTCTACTATTTCTCATGCGAGTCAAGCTGCGTTTGCGAGAAAGAGAAGTGGTCCTGGGGCGTTCGTTCTCGTGGCCGTCGTAGCTTTGTGTTTGAGTGTCACGATCCGCAGCAAGTATTTCCAGCTCTGCCAGGTCGCGAGCGATGTCTTCAGGTACGATGTCCTCGGCCTCGGCAGTCTCGATGTTCCCCATTACCGAGCATGGAGAAGCGTTATCGTATCTGGTCTCCGTAGCTACTAGACCTTTGTCACGGTTCTCGTCGAGGGCTTCTTCAGCATGCAAAGAACTCCTCTTTGGCTGGGTATAGTTAAAAAATAAGAAAATGTGTATACTTTTTATATTAGATACATCATAAAATTTCACTTCAAAATAAAACCGAGACAACAATCATAGTGCTCCGAATAATATCGGGTAGTTTGTTAAGCATAATGACACGTGATCACGAATTCATCCATGACTCTCTAATGTATGAAATTTATTGTTTATAAATCATGAATATTCCAATAAAAAACCTTATGTCATGGCCGCGTGAGTTTATATTCATGCTTGAATGACAATCAGAAATCCAGTCAGATGACAACAGTCTAGTAACACATCAGAGCAAATATAAAAAAAATCCATAACGAAGATTTCCATGAGCCAATTTAGCACCCTACTCAAGCGAGCATACCAACATTACCTCTCCAGTATTTCCTATAAGTTCGTTGTCTCGCGCTCGTGCGAGTTCATCCTCAGTCATGGAGGCTTTGATCAAGGACAACATGGTCTTGCCAAACTCCTCTCTAGCCTGGCGAGCTTTCTCGCTCGGAGGGACGGGTAGTTGGTTTAAGGTTCGTTTTATGATCTTACGAGTCCGCCTACTCGGGTTTGACTCCCAGCAGATGCCGTACGGAGTGTCTGGAGTTTTCATGGCCTCTAAAGAATCGTTATTGTTTCTTGTACGTCCAGGTATTGGATACACTGGAGAGAAAAATTCAATATATTAGAATACAATTTGTAGAGTTGGGGGATGGCATAATACCATCTGATATAAATATAATATCAATGAATAATACCATCTGATTCAATGCTTGATTTTTCATATTTCGCACAGTATTAATGGATGAAATGACAAGTTTGGCGTAAAGTGTGAAATAAATGGCCAAGAATCAAGTTAAAGTAAGAATGAGAATCAAAAGTAAAAACAATAATGAATCAAACGGGCATGCAAAATTTTCGAAAAGAGAACTTGAAAGAGAGCAATAACGAGCAGATATATCAAATGTGTAAATCAGTTTCATCATATCAGTTTTAAAACATGATTTAAACAGGAAGAGCAACGAGGGGTTCAAGTATCATCAAGAGTTCATTACACGCACATTTTTGCAGAGTCTCGCTATCAGGCGTGCGAATGGCTGAAGGTGTAGTAGGCTTGCCGGGGGTAGTGTACAGCACACGACTGAGTTGAGGATCCCCCTTACTGGTGCTGCCCTTGGTGGAGCTCTCAGCCCTGAGCGAGGCCACGCGGCCGGGGGTGTAGGGCGTGGCAGCTATCATGGACGAGTCGTTGAGGCGGTCCATCAGGAGGTCTCTGGACGAGGGAGTGCAGCGCGCGATGTGCTGCTCTGTAGCACGGATGGTACAGTTCAAGTTGGATTAGGATGTACATGTTGCTCTGCAGCACCATTGTTTGGGTTGAACATGGATTATAATGTGCATATTGCTCTGAAGTTCAAATTTTTCTTGCATTATGAAATACAATCACAAAATAGAAGTCACAATTAGTTAGAAAATAGTTTTTTTAGATTCCCTCATGAATGCAGCAAATTTGCAAATGAATAATTATGTTCAATTTTTGTGAAAACCTGACAATGAGAAAACCAATCTAAGTCTCAAATGAGTAATTAGCGTAAATAAATATCATTTAGGTTTTGAGTTGAAGTTTCGAGTGATAGACTTTACAAATAAAGTGCAAGGGAAAGAGTTCCAATAAGAACTATCCATCAGACTACTCATTAATATCGTAGATGAAAACAATATAATTTCTCCCATAATCAGCACAGTGTTGGGCATCAAAAGTGTATCGAGGGCTAGCAGCATAGGACTTGTCTTCAACTGACATGGCTTAAGAAAATAGTTTCTGCTGTCCCTTAGGGGTACACAATAACTTTTGAGATCCAGCAATAACACAAATGTTTCAGTAAGTTAATTATAAGATAAACCAATAGTAGTTAAGCACGCACTCAAATATCCCTGCAGGAGCTGCAGGGCAGGGAGCGCGTGATGCTCTTCTTCCCTGGCCACGTGAGGCTCTTCAGGCACCTTGCGTCCAGCTTGGGCGCACGCTAGCAGCCAGTCGCGCGTCACGGCAGGGATGCCCCACCTGAACAATAATGGTAATTTTCACTCGCAGATTCAGAAATAAAACCGGTCAAATTACATACATTATCTCAACCCAAAATAAGAAAACACAAATCTTTTGTTCTCCTGTGTCATCACCAAGAAGAAAACCATACTTCATTACAGGAAAAATCATTTCTTTGCAATTTACACCATTAAGAACAAAACCTTACTTCAATAAAGAAGAAATCATGTTTTTGCAGCTATAACTACGACGAAGAATGCCTTTTATCAATGTAAGAGTATATTATCATTTAGTTGCAGTCTCAACCAAAAAGGAAATCTTTCATCATTATAGAAGAAATAATTTCTTTCCAGTTCAACTCTGTATTCTCGCGCAAACCTGACAGAGGCCTGATGCTTGTCACCACCACCGGAGGAGCAGATGAGGTGGGTGCAGCGTTTCACTCCTTTGGCGTTGTTGTCTTTTCGGGAGAACATCTCTTGGACACTGAAATGGGTAATGGGTTAATAGTCTCATTGACAAAATATTACATTAAAGCACGTTTCTTTTAAAGCACTATCTTAGAATACAAGATGCAAGGAGAATTCTTTGATCACATTGTCTCATCGAAATGCAAGCCATTGCAGTGAGTTGAATAGCAGCAAGTGATGTAATAAACCTCAGTCAAAGACAGAAGCTGCTCAGACCCATGTCAGAGTCTTTGGCTGGAACATAATCATCAATATATGCGTCCACCTTCATCATACATACGGAACGGCTTCATTCAACAGCAGTAATTTATTCAGATTACTCTTATTGTAGTATGCATTAAATTACCCCTTTCAGAGACTCAAATCTTCGTATTTTACTTGATTGCAATCTAAAATATCTGCATCAAGTCAATTCGAAACGAATGGAATAAGAGGTCCTTTTTATCCCTTAATTTCTTTATTTTATCCCTTGATTTCTTTATTTTATCCCTTGATTTCTTTATTTTATCCCTTGATTTCTTATTTTATCCTTCAATTTCTTATATTATCCCGTAATTTCTCAATTGAAGAGTCATCAGTCGTGGATACAAGAAGCTGTACTAACTGAGCGCCAAGCCGCTGAGCTAAGTGCGAGATAAACTGTCGCTCGCGCCCAGTGTAGACGGACACGGTGAGCACAACGTCGTCCAGGGGGCGTGCAGCCTCCACTTCAGGGGGCAGCACCAGAGGCAGGTGCTGGTATTGCAGCTCAACAACTTGCTGTGAGAACCAAGTACAAACTTCAATTGTATGCAAAAGTAATATTTGTGTGTAGATAATAGTGTAAAAAATTTTTATGAATGTCGCATTAAAAATATTTGTGTATGCCCATAAAAGTGTACAAATTTTAATTAATGTTGTTTTGAAAATTTAAATAACATTCAAAAAGTAGCATCAATAAAATAAGTTATCATTTTTTATTGTAGAACGTAATAAGAAGGCAGCACAAGATTTCACAAATCTTGAATTTAACTTTATTAGCCTGTAATTCTTGGTTGGAATTGGGTGCTTGCCGAAATCAGGTCAAGGCCTTTAGATCATTCATCCACGCAGCATACAAATCTTTTACAAACTAAAAAAACGAAATAAAACTTCACAACGCACTCGGCAGCAAAAAAATTCAATTAACAAGTGTTCACTATAATTTTAATAGACTAGAACATTCAATTATGTCACAATTCTAAAAACTGAAACAATGTAGCAAATGTACCAGCACAGGCCATTTACTGCTTTCTTCCCAAATTTAATGGCTATAAATATCGGCACTGTGACATGTTTTTATAATATGATTTGTACAGCATAGTATAGTTTAGTATTTTATATTAGAGTACTAGGGTTCGTAGTATATTATAGAATATTCTACACACAACGCACCCCCTCAGTTGAGCAGTCCTCGACGAAGACGTGCGTGACGTGATGCATAGCGTGGGCGAGGAACACGCCCTCGCCAGTCACGTTGACGATGTTGTAGTCAATGTGGGCTGAGGAGGCTACAGGTGCAACGACTCGCCCGCCCATCGCCTCCACGGAGTCTTTGAGCTCTTGCAGTACTTCTTCTTCGTAGCCCGACACCGCGAACGTCAGACCTGATGATAACGATAGCAATAACTTCACGTGATAAGGCAAGTTACACAGAAAAATTCAATAATATAAATCAAAGTAGATCAGGGGTTAGCAGCAGAATAAGAGTGAATATATTCATCAGTGCATCAGGCTAATGCCAGTTACAACTATTAGGCTTACGGTAATTGCAATCAACATATTCTCACGATCTGGTTGTTACATTCTTTTTCTGCAACATTCCGACTGCCGCCAACACGACATATGCTGATCGTAATGCGTACCAACAAAAATAGGAGGCAAAGATACTTCTGAACCCGCCATGGAAGAGGCACAGGATTGCCGCAACTCAGGGCGTGCTCGCGATGTTCCTGAATATGCAAATTACGGAATGTAAAAAAAAAACGAATGTAAAAAAAGTTAAAAATTTTTTAACCAAAATAACATTCAATATGATTGAAATTTGTCCTGAACACCCAGATTTGTAACGCTTGATGAATAAAAAACTTCCTAGAAACTAAACTACGTTGCTCGTTTACCATTACATGAACAAACCTGATAAAGAAGGAGCCTTCTTTGCACCAGGAAGTTCGTCACTGCCGTCGCCAGGTAAAGGTCTCTTCCGATTGACATTGGAACTATTAAAATCATTTTCCCTGTTGTTCAGGTCAAGCGTGGTGTCATTAAAGGCTGTGAATTTTGGAGGCATCTTCGGTATAAAATTCTCATTGAAGTCGAAGCAGACAAATGGCGTCTCTTCCACAGGTCTGCCGCTTTTAGCACTTTCAACAAGCCAAGCAGCTGATACCAGATAAGGTTTCTCGCTCCATGCCTTGACTTTAAAAAGTGTGTCGCCCTGGAAGCTGCCCATGATGATGTGTGTAACGGTCTCGGTGAGTTGATTGAAACGCGTAGCTCCTCCTGCATTCAAAAGCTTGCGGAGCTTCTCTGCTCTCCCGCCTTGAGCTGCAGTGGCTTCAGCCCAGCCTGACAGATACACCTGCGAAGAGAAAAATGCAATAATGCGGCCAGCTCACGTACTTCAAACTAGAAAACAAAGGAAGCAAATTACTTTCCATCAACTATTTCCTTAACGAAATTACAACTTTTCCAACTCTTGAAATAAGAACTAATTTCGTTAGTATATTAAATTTGAGTTCCTAAGTAGTTGATTATATATAACTATTCTAGCCCACACCTTGCAGCCGTCAAGAAATAGCTCGCTGTTGCATGTGTCTGCTGTAGAGAGCCCGTCTAAGGCACTGATGCCAGCCATGACTGAAAAATAGTTATACTTAAATTTGTGCCATTGATGATGTTAATTCTGACCTACGATGGAGGCAACGACTGACAAGTAGCATTTGCTGAACCTCTCAGCCTGATTGTAGCTGGCATATGGAAAAATTTGAATTTTTCAATCATCAAGTAAAACATAAGTAAGGCTCATACTTCTTGAATTACACATTTTTTAGTACAAAACTTTAATTTGTAAATTTAAGGCCAAAATCGTAATGCTAAGAGCTTTGGAATGATAATTTCAGGTGGTGATAAATGAGCCCAAACATATGAGAAGCCATGAAATAAGTCAAGATCAAATGGAAACAGGGCTTTCTTTCTGTGGCATAAATACTGGAATATTTTATTTGCACGCCTCAAAATGCTAATGTGATGATAATGTAGATATCTATTTTGTTGACATTATTCCAAATTTTTTGAACAGCATCATACTTTACTAATTAAATTTGACTCAACACAAATCTATCAACCCTGAATAAAGTCAATGTCAATGGTATCTTTTCTAGTTTTCTATTGGGCTTCAGAGGTATGAACATGAAGAATAAGGCTTCAATGTTAACTGCAAGTTTAATTTTGTAAAGAATTCCAATTTAAATTAGAAAATTGAATGGAACCATACAACATAGAATGGAAAAGCTCATTTCTAACTGCGTACTGACTAGTAGCATTAGACATGGAGGAGTGGGAGGCTGCGTTTGTGAGAGTCTCGTTGAAGCTCACTGTGGGGTCGAGCGCAGGAGCTCCTATCAATGTGCTGTTGGCAATGGTGCTGCATAGCGACACGTCCGGTGGCAACACTGCAAACCAGAAAATGAATGCACATTATATGGCAACACTGCAAACCAGAAAATGAATGCACATTATATGGCAACACTCAACCAGAAAATGAATATGTATCGTATGGTGTGTGTCAATCTCGACCAGGCAATAAATGTGCATTAAATGGCTACACAGTAGAGCAGACAGTATATGTGGATTAATGGCAACGCTGTAAACCAGGCAATGAATGTGCAATAAATGACTGAATCTAAACCACACAATGAATGCACATTGCATTGAATGGCAACACAGTAAACTAGACAACAAATGTGGGTAAAACAGTAACACTCACAGCGATGATAATGAGAAAATTATTCTAGCATTGCACTTCACTTCTGATGTGGGTAATGATGAATGAGACTGATGAAACATAGAAATCAATATAGTTCATAGTAATAGGCACTCTCTGTTGGGCCCAGCCAGAAATAGTTTTGAGGGAGAGGCTTTTACAATAGTTATTTTACACCAAAATTAAATTCCACATCATGCACATACGTATCACCATACACATACTGAAAACAAAGCTCACTTTTGGTTTCCTTTGTAGGAGTGGAGGCGTCGCGTTTTATTTTGTACAGGGTGACGTCAAGCGCGTAGTTTGCTTGCACGCAGTCATAAATGTAGTCAGGAGTCACCACTGGCACTTTCCAGCGCACGGCACTGACGTATTTATCGCTGTTGGTGGTTGTTGTCACCAGCAGAGTGGACTTGCCCATCTCTAGTTGTGGCGAATATTGTCCTCCTGAGACACAACAAAATGCATCCAATTTAATGCAAATAATTAACGTAAATGATATTGTTTTAGTCAATAACAAGTTTGACTCACTCATCTATATATAAAGGATTATTTTTTAGTATTGAATCTCAGCCCTTGAGAAACTAGGGGCTGTCAGCTACACTTCATCAGGAGAAAAACAAGACAAATACAATAAAATAATATAGGGTAATTCAAGCAAAATATAATTACCATTTTCTTCAACCAGATTCTTAATAGCAATTTTGTCCTTCTTGGGCAGCTGAGACACACAAATGCAATGGGTCATGAAGACCGGGCACACATGGCTCAGGAACTTGTGGTCAGTGGCTATGATGCCTTCGTCTGAGGAAGACGTGCCGCCCATCACGTCCCATACAGCCATCACCCAACTTGGTTTCATTACAGGCAGCTCTCGCTCTTGTGCAACCTGAGCAATTAATGCAATACATGTCAAAGTTTTGTAAAGTTCAGAATTACAGAAACATTAACACTCTCGATAATAGTTATTACCTCAGCTAGTACTACATGCGTGAATGATACCTCTACTATATACCTAATAATTCATAAGAAAAATAATGCATAGCAATATTCAGAAGCAATGCATGCTCACAGACCTCATCTCAGCCTAGAGGCCTTTCAAGATAACAGTAAACAGAGTAAGACTTGCCCTGTATTTTGGTGACTGTACAGTGTCAGCTACAAGATGTGTCACACTGGCACTGAAATCATTGACATAATGACCAGCCATGTACTGGATGAGGTTTTTTATTTTATCACGCAGCATCTTGTTGAGTCCAGTGCAAGTGACAACAATATTGTGCATTGCCATGTTGTGCATGGGCTGCAGGTACTCAGGGATTGCCAGCTTGTGCATAAAGCAGTAAGTCAGGCACCGAGGACCAATCACTCTGCTGAGGACATCAGAACAATTTTTAACTTGAAATGAAGTGGATTAAAAAATCTAAATAAATTCATTCACTCAAATAATTCATGCTCATCTGAATATTCTGAAAAATTTATAAACTTATATGTATAGCGCATACATAATAGTATTGTATCAGCATTTGAATAAACTACATTTTAATGTTCTGCAACAGGTTATGAATGACTGAGTATGAGGTACAAATTAAAAAGAAAAGTTTTTTCTATTATATTAATCAATTACAACTGTCGAATAAGAAAAATTTTTGGAGCAACTTCCAAGCAGTTTTTAGAAACCCAATAATGAAATATATATAGTCTAAATGTTCAATGAAGTTATGCATTACTCACACACACTTGGAGTTGCAGAGCATTGCTGCATGGTTGAAGGCTTTGCCTTCAAATGGGTCCAAGACAAAAATGTCTCTCTTGCCTGCATTGCTGACAGAGAGAAATTCTGACTCTGAGATCCACTCAGGCCCACATTCCTGTTCCTCACACAGCTGAAAAGTACACATAAGACGTATTGATTTGAAAAACAACCATTACACAAAGAAGGCATAGGAAAAAGTTTCAAAGTCCAGGGATTCTTATGATATGCAAATGGTTGAAAAGGCCACCTCCTATCCTTCAGCTTCTCAAGTTATCAAATTAAAATCATGTTCACATGTTGTGAATATAATGCCTTGATAATAAATATTCAGTCTAGTTCAGAAATTTTTAATATTCCAGTCATCCATATTACAGATATATAAATCTCAATGTATCAAAATTCCCTTACATTTTTAATAAATTAATCCCACCAAATGGAGCAACTTGAGACATATTTTTTTTACCTAAACCAAACACATTTTCAATGATGGTAAATGCATGCAAACCAAGGCAAGCAATTTCTGTGTGCAGCATAAAATGTTGGTCATTCTTGCAATAAATACCTACAAGAAAATACAAAACAAATATACTAACACAATTCTATTTTTATGTCCTAAAATAACCCTATTAACAGTAAGATTGTCATTGGATTCATCTTCATGATCATCACTCAACTGAAAAAAGTCATTCAGAATAATTATTTATTAGTCGGAATTAATTACTTAACTACCAGAGAAATATGGCTTAAAATGATGCATGGTTAACTTATTACTTTCATTTCACTAAAACTGCATCCCCAATTCTCCAGAAGGAAAACATTAGACAGAAGAATTACTTTCAGATGTTCTAGTAGGTGAATTTATCTATGGTTTTGCACCATTGACGGTAAAATTCAGATACACAATAGCAATAACCTGATTTAAAGATACATTCCTTGATATTTCTGTCCAACACTTACCTGGAAGGCAGCCAGCAGTATACTTGGACAAGTCTCAGGTGAGTGGCCATCAGTGAGAATGAATCTAAGATTCACTGACTCACACTGGGACAGTAACGTCTGCTGAAAGGTGCTCCCTTCATCTAATTCACTAATTTCTGTATGACTTTCCATTGAAGATCATAAATGACATTCAATGATTTTTATATAAAAGGGCAAGTGGCAATTTGTTCTGTAAGGAAACATAATAATGAACATTGAACACAAGTTCCCACACCATGCAAATACTGCTTTTCAGTATTGCAGATTGGCAATGAACAAGTATAGGTATACCTACTACAAAAGAGTTTATTCACACCTGTGGCTATTGAGGCTGTGGTTATGGTTAAGCTGATGAATTTCAAGCTCATCTGTTGCAATGATCAACTGATGAGCAGGCCATGGCCAGTTATACTTGAAAGTTATGATGCAGCTCAAGGAAAAAGGTTGACTAAATTTATAAATTTTTATTCTGATTCATGGTCCAATAAATTTTGATGATGATTTTTAATTGCTTTCAGCTTAATACAAACAATATTATGCATAGAAATAAATTGTTAACTTCTGCCCTATTTTACAAAAGTTAATCACAATAAATGTTGCCAGTAACATTTTAACTTGAAAACCGAAGCTGTAATAACTTATTGAAACTGTAAGATTAAATATTATACCATCAACTGGGGCTACTTGGGACAATTTCAAACGTTTTTCATTCATAACTTCTTACCATGAAACATTTCATAAACAAGTTTAGGCTCATTTCAAAGCTCTTTGCAAGGGCTATTGCAGGGCTTCTCCAAAAAAATTCCATATGCTATTTGTAAGGTGCTAGAAGCAAAAAAAAGTGTCCTGAGTAGCCCCCTTGAATGGGGCTACTTGGGACACTTGCAATAAAACTTAATTTTAAAACATTTGAAGCATGCAGAGTGTACTCATCCATTACTAACAGTACTCTGAAGTCCTCCTCTTTCATTGTAGATGATGTAGAGGAAGAATAAATGAGATTTTATGTGATTTTTACTTGTTTTTCCTTTATTGATATGATACATTACATTAAATGATATGATACATATACATTAATTAGGTACCATATTATTGATGCAATATTACCATATCCATGAACAGGCCATTGAGCATTTCAACTACCTTGTCCACTGCAAGCTTCATATCATCAGCTTTTTAGCATTTTTTCTGCATCTGTAAGCTTACAGGACGGCTTGTAATTTCACACAATTTTAATTGGGTTAAGTGAATTTACTATAAAAAAAAGATTGTGAAAAACATACCTGAAACAGAAAGGAATGTTTTAGTGACAACTCTATAAGTGAATTTTTTTCACTGAGCGAGGTAAATGTAATCAATATTCTTCGTTGTTAGTCAATTTTTTTCTTAACTGGAGCATTTGCTGAGGTTCTACTGTAAATGTGTTTTTGGGGATGTCCCAAATAGCTCTGGGGGGGGGGTGTCCCAAGTAGCCCTGCCGTGCAGAAATGGCCACCATTTTTTTGGGATTGAGGTATGTAAATTCTGCAAATCAAGTTTTCATGCTGACACTTGTCTGCAACTTTTTTCGAAGCAAAAATTTTTAATACGGCAAATATTTTTTTTACTACAGAGTACAGACCTTAGCAGAAGTAACTTTTCAAAATATCATTTTTCACAATTTTTTTCAGGAATTTTTCAAAGCTGGTAAATGTAGTATTTTTTAACTTCCTTTATAATACATAGATAGGAAAAATGTTGACGTTTACGCCACTATATTTTGTTTTGCAATATTCCAATTAGTTTGGCTACTAAAACAGTTTTACGCCATGTCGGAGGACTGTCCCAAGTTACCCCGCCTGTCCCGAGTAGCCCCGGTTGATGGTAATTAATGTATATGGTAATATCACATCAATAATATGGTAATGAATGTATATGGTAATAACAAATCAATACAGGAAAAACAAGTAAAACTCACAGAAAATGTCATTTATTCTACCTCTACATCATCTACAATGAAAGAGGAGGACTTCAGAGTAATTTTAGTAATGGATGAGTACACTCTGCATGCTTCAAATGTTTTAAAATTAAGTTTTATTCCAAGTGTCCCAAGTAGCCCTGTTCAACGGGGCTACTTGGGACACTTTTTTTGCTTCTGGCACCTTACGAATAGCTTATGGACATTTTTTGGAGAAGCCATGTGATAGCCCTTGCAAAGAGCTTTAAAATGAGCCTAAACTTGTTTATGAAATATTTCATGGTAAAAAGTTATGAATGAAAAACGTTCAAAATTGTCCCGAGTAGCCCCGGTTGACGGTAATGTATGGATAGGGTAATATTATATCAATGAAGAAAAACCAAGTAAAAATCACAGAAAATTTTATTTATTCTACATTTACATCATCTAGAAAGGAAGAGGAAGACTTCAGATTTCAGAGTACTGTTAGTCTGTTAGTAATAGATGAGTACACTCTGCATGCTTCAAATGTTCAAAATTGAATTTTATTTCAGGTGTCCCTTTTTACCCCATTTCCAGATTAGGAATTCAGGAGCCTTTTATATTGCATCTAGCACCTTACAAATGGGCCAATGGCATATGGAATTTTTTTGGGAGATGCCATAAGATAGCCCTTGCAAAGAAAGACCTTTAAAATGAGCCCAAATTTGTTTATGAAATGTTTCATGGTAAGAAGTTGTTAACAAAAAATGCTCAAAACCGTCCCTTTTTACCCCATTTGACGGACAATGACGGTACCACTTTGGACTTTAGAGTCAACGTGTTAAAGTCACTTAAAGCGTCGCAACCTTCATTCTTGATTCTTTCAAGTGCAACTTTTAACCTTCCTATTTTACAACACTTCTCCAGACTCCAGTTCTCTTTACCTGCTTCATTTCTTGTTGTTTGTTTGACCGTCTCACTCACACTCTAGTGTCTGTCTGTACCGTAAAATGGGGTTACTTTGACCGGCGGGGTAACTTTGACCACTTTTTGTTTTTTTAACAAAAAACCCCAAAACTCGAAAACGATTTGACATAGAAAAATTTTGTCAATGGCCATCAAAGGCCTAATACTGAGGCTACGTAACACAATAGTGAATAGAAAGATTTAAAAAATTTGCATATCTAATAGGTTAAAAAGTTAATAATGTGACCCACGAAAAAGAGCTATTATTTAAAGCCTGTCAGAGTACCCTCTCCAATTTTTTTATTTTTTTGGTAAAATAACTCCAGGTTTTGATGCATTGTAGTAGAACTCTTCTAGTTACATATGCAAAAGACAAAATTTTAGGAAAATGTCATAGTTTGCAAATGGGGGGCGCCATGGTGAAATTCCAGCATTTGTATGGTAACATTGTTCATCGCAATAGCTCCCCCGTTCTTTTTTTGTCGACGGGGGGTAGGTTCAAGAGGTCTCCACAGAGAAGGAGGTGCAACCAGGGAATTGGCGGTTGCGCTATTCTCTCCACTGAAGGTATGACTAAGAACAAAAACCTGATAGAGATAACAGGAATAAGTTCTTACCAACCTATAACAGCGAGAATACCTATTCCAAACCTAATTTCCTACATATACGAGGCGTGCTTTAAAATAAGTTCCACAGGCTGCCGCTGGCGCTAGAATCATTTCTATGTGCGGCTAGGTCATGAGGCAGGCTGTTTGATTCCCTGACTCTAATCCCTTACCAGCAAGCCTCCCTGCGCCGCTTGATCATGCCGCAGAGGGCGTCAGTGGTTGTGCTTTCTCTTGCGTCTCCCACCAACTGCGAGTTGCGGTCTGTTACACGTTTCTTGGCAGCTGAGAAAAAATAAATGAAAGAAATTCACGAAAAATTTTGTCAAGTGTATGGAGAAGAGTGTATGAGCTCCGGGATAGTGCGTAGATGAGTCAGGGACTTTGAAAATGGCCAAACTGACGCCGTGCATGGACGCCCGCTGCCGCCACGACGACGCCCGCTGCTGCTGGTGGTCTGCTGTGAGCTTTTTTGTACCCATCTTGCATAGACCTTTGAATCAACTAAATTTTCAGGCAAAATCTTGTCAATTGTTTTTTTCCAAACTCAAAAATTTTTCACACAGCTCTTAAACTGTAATCATTCTATCTTCAAGCATTACCGCTTCAAACTTGGCAATTGTTACGTCAGAAACCGATGGCCGCCCAGCACGGCCGTCAGTTCGGCCGTCGTTGAGGACGTCAGTTCGGCCATTTTCAAAGTCCCTGACTCATTTACGCACCATCCTGGAGCTCATACACTATTCTCCATACACTTGACAAAAGTTCTTCGTGAATTTAATTCACTGATTTCTTCTCAGCTGCCAAGAAACGAGTAACAGACCGCAACTCGCAGCTGGCAGGAGATGCAAGAGGAAGCACAACCACTGACGCACTCTGGGGCAAGATCAAGCGTCGCAGGGAGGCTGGCAGGTAAGGGATTAGAGTTGGGGAATCAAACAGCCTGCCTCTATGGGCTAGCCACGCATAGAAATGATTCTAGTGCCAGCGGCAGCCGGTGGAATCGATTTTAAAAAACACGTCTCGTACAGGCAACAAATAATGTTTAGTTTAGGGACATGCAGATATATAATTTTGCTAGCCTCAGCAAAAAAAAAAAGAAATTTTTGATTCGTTTCAACATTCTACAGCTCTCACTACGTGTCCTGTAAGAACATAAAACCTATGACAGTCATAAATCAGCATTAAGCTGACAGAGTAGGCCTGCCATTTGAGATCCCGCCTTGGTGAGATGCGTTTGGAGTACTCCCACACAAGCTCCCCTCCTCCAGATGGTCAACTGCTTACAGCACACCTGCAAATTCAAAAGTCTGTCAATTCACGCTACATAACACTGCTACTTTCCAATGCCAAATAAACCTATCAAAACACATGGAAAATAAAATACTTAAAAAAACTTTAAAAAACACGTTTTTCGTGTGGACTAAAAAGTAGAAAATAAATTATGGTTCGCCCCAAAAAAACGTGTGTCGGGCAGTTTTATGATTAAAGCGAAAAGCACACAACACTTAAATTTTGAAAATTTGATGGTGAACGTACAGCCCGACCCACGTTTTTTTGGGGCGAACCATAATTTATTTTCTACTTTTTAGTCCACACGAAAAACGTGTTTTTTAAAGTTTTTTTAAGTATTTTATTTTCTACTTTTTAGTACACAAGAAAAACGATTAAGACTTGATTAAGTATGACCTGACGTACGTATCGATGATACGCAGCGTCAGCGCCTGCTCGTCTATAACGTGAGCGCCCGCACGTCATACTATATATATATCAATCAGAAGTGGGCTAATTTTCGTTGTCAATGTTAACAACAAACAAACAAACAAACAAACAAACGCGAAGCTAAGCTAAGAAAAACGTGTTAAAAAGAGCATGGGTCAAAGGCACTGAAAATACTACACATGATTTACAGCCCATTCAATGCATGTGGAACTTCTAACATTTGAAACAAGTATATACATACATTTAAGATTTTGCCTGACATTATTCAACAAGTCTCATTGCAGATTTAGATTTTAGGCTATCATGTCCGCTGTTGTATTCCAAACAATCGCTGCTTGAGTAGCAAAGGGTAACAATACTGAGTTTGCAGGTTTTTCACTACTTGAAAAAATGTTTCCATCATGATTTTCTCCTTAGATAGAAAGGGATTGTGCTTGCCCATCTTACAGTATTCACTGTAAGCATTTGTGTGCAGATGCTGGAGATGGTGCACTAGGTTGCTATAAGTTGTTTTATTGTATCTAATTTTTTTCTAATCAAATTTGCAACTACAGACTGCCTCTAATCTATTACTACCAGATATTTCTCTAACATCAGAGTAAGCAAATTATTCTGCATATGCTGTCAATAATGCTGATTAGTGATTATAATTACATGCATGAAAATATTATTTTTACTTACCTTGACTTTGAGTTTGAGAAAAGGAGAGGTACTCTAGTCTCTAACTCTGAGTGACTGCACTATGCAGTGCGAATGTGACACTGACAGACTCACAGACACAGAGACAGTGGCGACACAGCCGACACTGAGTCACTGACAGCGACACAACTGCTGTCTACTGACACAGTTCGGGAATGGGGGTTTAGACAGTCCTTCAGGCTTCAGCAGTCAGCACTGCAAAAATAACATTAATTACTAATTTTGACCACACTCAACAGCTGGTTGCCACAAGTATGTTCAAGTTCATTACTACTGAGGTCTGAGAGAGTTAAAGTTTTCTCTCTGTCTCTCATGTCACTGTCAGAGACTTGTCTAGATGTCTCTTGCTTCAGTTCTGTCTCAACTCTCAAATCTCTCAGACTCTCAAAATACCATTCCATTTGAATGATTAAATTTTGATTTCACTGCCTTAATTAAAAAAAATCAATAATTTAATTGTTGACTAAATACTAATTATTCATTAAATAATTACCGTACTAATAATAGCATAATGAATTTAAAAAAAAATTGATAAATTAAAATATGTAAATAAATTTATTATTTATTTTGCTATTGCTTATTTATTTATATAATGGATTTAAATCTGATCAAGCAATAAATTTTAAATATAATTAATTATTATAATTAATAGAATAATTATTATTATTATACATTTTTAAATTATTATCGAATCATAATTCAATAATAGTTTATAATTATTACTGAAATTGCATTATCCAAAGGACCAAATCCAATACATACACATAATTTTGACTGAGAAATTCATTTAGCCTAGCCTACATACGAATACGACTCTACAAGATAAGAACATAAGATGGTCCAAGTGACAAGTCTACGATACGATTGAAAGAGTGATAAGACAATAAATTACAAGGCACAAGCACAAGGCGATAATAAAATAAACCATTTTCATATAAATTTGAATTAAATATTTCATCAAGTATTACTTACTTCGAAAGTTTGAAGTACAAGACCACGAGACTCCGAGACGACTCACTCGAAGAGAAGCCAGCCGTCACCGAGTGATTAAACAGCCGGGAGCAGGCACATTATATTTGAAAAATTCAGCAGCAGCCAGTAGCCACTGGTAACTTTGAGTTCGATATTAAGTATTGTTACTAGTAACTCACTTGTTAGTTGTTACTAGTAGGTTGCTAGGTAAAACGTAGGATGGTAGGATAAAAGACACATGTTACAAGACAATCTCTAGATGGAATGCCAAAAAATATAGATGTCGGGCACTATAAACAAAGGAAGATCGAATGTAGAGAATCAACACTTTCACGTGATGCAAACTTCAAACACTATTTGATTTTCATTTAAAATGCTAAATATACATGAAAAAATTATTTTAATGACAAGTTTTGAATGCTTGAATTTATTTTATTTCTTTAGTTATATTTTAGTCCTTCAATACTGAAAGGATTTACTTCAATTTTGGAATATAATTAGTTAGTATCAAATATCAATACACTGCAGTAGAGATTATCACAGATTTGAACATTATTCTGTTTTCAATTTAAACGAATAAACCATTTTTTTCAAGTTTAAGAAACCTAATAACTCACAAGTCATTGAAGGACATGAGTTGTTAGGGCACTTTAAAAATGTGTTTTTCTTCGTTTTAATTGAAAACGAAGTAATGTAAAAATCTGTACTACATTAATTTACTTATTATTTGTAAGATTGTAATTACTGACGGTAAAATATCATATGAGCAATGATGGATTTGGATTTGTTGCGTGGTGATACAGTGACACTGAAAAGAACGACATTTTCAGAGTCAGGCCTTCACAACGGCCATCAGCCAGGCATCACATATTCATTTGTTAGTAAGAAGGACTAAGAAAGGGAAACTATTAACAGCAAAGAGGTTGTGAAACTACCAAGTGCGCAGGCGAGTTTGCTGAAGTGTCGATCCGGTTGAGAAAGTTCGTTTTAGGGCCTAGGGGTATGGTAGCAAGGTGAAAAGGAAATTAAGAGGAAAATTCATATGGTTTATTATTGCTATATCTCAGTTTTTGCCTGTGTAACTTTACATTTATATTAATTTAGTGATATTGTTTTGAGAGTTTGAACCATATTTTAGAATCGGAATTTGGTACCATATACAAATTGGAATCGGGAAGAATTTTTGAAAGTTTTAAACATAAATGAGAGATAAAACTTTAAATGAGACTAAATGAGATCAACCAGAGATTAGGTCAAACAATAAACTACTGAAATAAAATTCAGTTTGATTTTTTCATTAACAATAACTAGAGGTTTGGGATAAAGTAAATTTTGCTAGGGTAGTTTCGATACAGCCAAGTAAACATGAGCGTTCATGTACAGCAAGTGATATTCAAGGTGACGTTTTCGATGTTTTAAACATTAAATCTGTCTTTAAGGCACAGTTTAAATCATCCTGTCGTACTTTATTACTACTTTTCGTTTTTTATTACGTTTTTTACACATATTAAGTGCTTTATCTGCTCCTAAGCTTGCTAAACTAATTATTAAAACTTTGCATACATGATCAGCAAAAGGGAAGTCTGTCAAAGTAATTATAAGTTCACCCTCCAATATTTAAACTTAGAAAAGGAGTTACATCAAACGAAGGGTCAAATACGATAGATGATGAATTTTTCTATAAAGAACAGTGTCCGTTTTTAGATAATAATAATTTTTTCTCAATTTAAATGATGTTGAAAGACTGAAGAACCCTCATTATACATTTTTTGAGTTTTTCGAGTCCACTGGACGAGCGATGGTGCAGCCGGAAGTTAGACCAGTTGAACACTGTTTACCACTGAGTGAGGGTGTGTGGGCCGTTCCTCCTTCTTGGGTACTGCGTTCAGAGACTCCATATGACGTTGGTCATTTATAATGACCTTTGAATTGCACAATGGGGGGCGCCGCCCTCCAATGGGGGAACTTTGACCACCTGATGGCAGCCGTGACGGGGTAACATTGACCGGCTTGGAAATTAAGTTAAAATTACCATAGATACCTATATAACATATTTTATGTTTGATACACCTATTAATGTTTTTTTCTTCATGTTTCAGACCCTACAGAGTCTTATATATGGTAATTATAACTTAATTTTCAAACCGGTCTATGTTACCCCGTCACGGCTGTCATTAGGGTAAACGCGGTATATTCCGACATCGTAGGTAATTCCGTCACCTCTCCAGCTTTTCCTTTATATTAAGCTTTGTTTTAGTTCCATGCGTTCATTGATGGTTGAAATGGTGACGTCATACATTTGCGTGT
>NW_025930472.1:0-15274 GCF_000764305.2 Hyalella azteca | reverse complement strand
TTTTTTTATAGATATTAAAAATTTAGGCTCTATGACTTGTATACTATGTCTATCACAGTCTATAGGATTTTGAATCGCTGCATGCATTCAAATTCAAATTAGGTCCACCCACACCCCACGGCCAGTGTAGCTGTAGCTGTCAGCTCGCTCAGAAGTGTGAAAGCTTTTGCCGGTGAAGGTGTGTTATACAATCGGTCCATAAAGAAGTGTTGATCGGTTCAAAATGACATAAGAACAGGTTCTTTTGAATAACCTATGGATTGGCACCATGAATATGGCAACATTTTGTGACGTTTCATCGTTGCTGACGCGTAGTGAAGTGTTTTGAGAGTCATGTGAAGGCAACAGAACTTACGTAACGCATACGGTTTTTTTTATAGTTTTTCGTTTCTCGATGCGTCCTTAATGTGTCGAAATATACCGCGTTTACCCTAGGTCATTTTAGGTTGTCACATTTCGCCAATTGGGCGGCGGCGGCCACGGCGCCCCCCATTTGCAAACTATGACACTTTCCATTCCAAAAATCTGTCTTTTGCATATGTAACTAGAAGAGTTCTACTAGGTACAATGCAGTGAATGCACCACAACCTGGAGTTAGTATTTGGAGACTGGAGTTATTTTAACAAAAAATAAAATTGATTTTTCCACCCGCACCCGGTCAAAGAAACCCCAAGAGCTGGGCCCTGCTGGGGTAACAACTAACAAAGACCATCACTTTTTTTGAAATTACATCAAAACTATGAGAGGCGGGAGCCAGCAATTTATGGTGAGTAAAGCTAGAGTATAGACCTGTATTTTGCATGTTTCAATTTAAGTTTAACTTATCTTGTAAAAAAATGGCATTGTTTTGAAAAAAAGTGGTCAGAGTTAGCCCATTTTACGGTACCTAAGTTGTATTTTAATTGTAAGTAGTCTAAAATACTAGCTGGATATATTATTTTTAAGATATTCCAATTTCCAAGCTTGAAATTCATAACCGTTCTTATTTATAATAATCATTATTATTAGTATGATATAATCATCAACTAAAACAGAATGCATATCGCATGAACGAACTAAAAACATGAAATATTGAAACGCTGTTATTACTATGTTATCAGTGAGTGTTAACACCAACTCGCAACCTAACCAGTGACCACTGACCTTAGTCTGACCACCACCACAACCACCACCAGGCACCAGCAGCCCTTTAGCAAGTGACTGTGGCTGTGGCAAGTTGAAGCAACACCATCAGCGATCCTAACCGGATCAGCGGGTGCGCAGGTACTTTTAAAAATTGGCTCTTAAAATGACTAAAATCTGGAATAGCCGGAACATTTCGCAAAATGTTGATATTTGACATTAGGGATGTAGTGACTCTTTTCAGAAATAATTAATCGTCACGCTATTTCTATTGGTAATCTAGTATGCAGCACGGAATTTATTCAACAAAATTTACGGTATCGGTAAATGTGTTAGCATAGCTGCCACATTCTGTTGTATGAACTTGCGCATATATATTTCTGTTGATTATTTGCGCATATATATTTCTTAAGATTTTTATTGATGTACTATGAGACATTCATGAAGCGACAAGGGCTTTACTTAAATGTCGAGGGTTGATATTTTTTTCCCAGAGATCGCTTCAACACTCGGGACAAAAATTTGGGACGATTTTTGAGCTGAAATAATAATGTGCGGGAAAAATTCTAGGGCAGCAATCTAAGAACCATCTTACGCACAATTTTGGTAGAATAAGGTGCCTGTACACAGGGATAGTACTAGCCGCTAGTTCATCCGGCGCTTGAACTGTCCACGCTACTAGCCTCGTGTACAGGAGTTCAGCCGTTTCAGAGGCATGCGCCGGCAAGTAACCGAGACGCGGCCTAGAGAGACAACGATGTGTTGATTTCTGCGCTGGAGAAGTGGCTAGTAGCGCTGATGCCGCCATGGTGAGAGCATCTGTGCCGCTCTTGTGACCGATGTGACGTATCTTGGGTCAAGTGAATCATGGCTTGTTTGAACGATAATGTTTCTAAGAGGAATCCAACAAAATGGATTACAGACGATATTTAATTATTCTTTGAAATTTTCCATAAATATGAATTAAAGTGGAATGTTTGCCATGACGTTACTCCAACAAAATGAAGAGAGAAACGAGTATTTTGAAACTGGAAGAAGACCTTATTAGTCAGGGTTTAGTTGTTCTCGACGTTGCATTTTTAAAGGTTAGAATAAAGAGTATAAAAACGAAATACAGACTCGAGTTGTTGAAGGTGATCCCACTATCCATCTTCGCAGACCTCACTCGACGGCTTCTAACGACGCACTGGCGGGCGCGAACGAGAAGATAGTTGCACCTTCTACTCTCCTCGTGTGTACAGACTTTCCGGATAGTCACCAAGCGACCGACACTAGCCAGATTTACTAGCCGTCTGCACTATCCCTGTGTACAAGCACCTATAGAAACAAATCTTGTTACGATTAACCAAACTGTTTATAATATAATTATAATTATATTATATAATTATTTTACTCGCGCTTACTTACCACTTACAAGTTACTAGCCGTTCAGATTACCACTTCATCATTTGAATAACTTTACTATTTTATAATTTACCAAGCGCTGTGGATTAAAATACTTTTTGAACTCTACGTTTTCAATTAGCCGCTAAGCGGTAGATTTAAAAAAACCTTCTCCCATGGTTGTACTAAAACATAAACCATGCATTTTCATGCCTGTATAGGTCAAATTGAAACCAAACTTCACGAAATCAACAAGAAAAAACATGTATTTGCAAAGAAAAAATATGACGACGCTTTCTACAGCGCTCAACGAATAAATAGATTTATTCTTTAACAATATTCTATGCCATTTATTGTCTACAGTATATCCCAACAAGACAACAACCACACAGAGAAGTTAGATGCACTTTATAATTCTGATTATCACATTCCCGAGCATCTGCCACTCCCTCACTGTCTCCCAGCTGCCACTCTCTCACTGTCTCCCAGCTGCCACTCTCTCACTGTCTCCCAGCTGCCACTCCCTCACTGTCTCCCAGCTGCCACTCCCTCACTGTCTCCCAGCTGCCACTCTCTCACTGTCTCCCAGCTGCCACATTCAGCTAGCATCGCCAGCTGTTTCATTTATTAATGCTTCACTTTATATTTATTAATGAAATTTATGACTTTTCAAGACAATTTTTCGTTCACAATTCAGCTAACTCTGAAGTTTGGCCCAAAAAATATAATAATTTTTATATAATTCGCCTAAATATTCTGTTACAATAATCATTGCCTTTGAATTCTCTTGACAAAGACAATTTGTTGAATTTTATTTACAATTGAATATTTAATAAATTTGTATCTGCCTTCCTGTCGTTGGAAATTGAATTCCTCGTAGTCTTGGATTTGCTTTACTCTAATTTTAGAAGAGAAAAGGAACTAAATTTATAACATAAATTTTACTTCCAAAAAGGTCTTTTACATTGTTGGAATTCGATACAAATGATCATTCGGCAGCGAATATTAGTCAATATACTTCAATATTGAATAATTTACATAAATATCATGCAGCATAATTAAGCTGGCGATTTGCACCCTGGTCAATTAGTTTGATAGACGAGAAGTAATATAAACAGTAATTGAATTATATATACGAATTTGCATCCCGGTCAATTAGTTTGATAGACGGGAAATAGTAGAATTAGTAATTGAATTCTAAATACGATAAATTATTTAAGCCAGTTACAGGGTTGCTCGTTTTCTATCGGTCCAATAGTTTTTTTCTCAAATGATATAGAAGTATATATGATATCAGTTCAATAATATTTTTCTCTTTTTTCTCAAATGATATATAAGTATATATGAATCAATCTTCGGGAATGAGGTTAGTATGTATTGACTGGTATTTGATGATGACGCTCGTGATGAAGTTCGACCATTGCTCAGTCCACAGCTGGAGAAGTGATGCCTTTTGTATAGCAGGCAGGCTGCTGAAACTGAAGAGTGAACAGAGGTTTCATCATCAGTCAGTTTCATCATCAGTCAGTTTCATCATCAGTCAGTTTCATCATCAGTCAGTTTCATCATCAGTCAGTTTCATCATCATGTTCAAATCAGATGGAGTTTGGGAAATTAAACATTTTATTAAATGAGAACAATATCGTAGTGAAAGTAGAGAGTTCAATAATATTTTAATAACCCCAAATTTTAAAAATTGTATATTTAAATAACAAATCTAAATCCCATAAGAAGAAAAATCAAATATTCAATTCAAACACAAATGTTTGGAAAATGAAATGACCAAATAAAATGCCGATTACACCACAGGCTTGTGAGTTCACAAGCCTGTGAGTTCAAGCCGATTAGTTCACAGGCTTGTGAAAGAACTAATCGAATAAATAAATTTTGAAATGCTTCACTGAAACAAATAAACATTAATCAAATCTACCACTGACTTGATGGAGTTAATGGCGAGCTGTTTGAGGAAGCGTAGGTCGGCGTGACGACCACCCAGCGCCATGAAGGCCTCGTAGAAGTCGTGCGACAGCGGCAGCGCCGCCCACGGGGCAGGGTCATCCGACGACACCACCTGCAGTAGCTCGGTGGTGTTAGAGAGAATAGCTGCTTCTAGTACCAGC
The DNA here is from genome assembly GCF_000764305.2 of Hyalella azteca. Lineage (NCBI taxonomy): Eukaryota > Metazoa > Arthropoda > Malacostraca > Amphipoda > Hyalellidae > Hyalella > Hyalella azteca. The sequence goes on along the minus strand of NW_025930472.1, from coordinate 10,649 downwards.
TGGATAAATAAGATATGCGTAGAGCACCAGCTGGATAAATGAGATGCGCGTAGAGCACCAGCTGGATAAATAAGATGTGCGTAGAGCACCAGCTGCATAAATGAGATGTGCGTAGAGCACCAGCTGGATAAATAAGATGTGCGTAGAGCACCAGCTGGATAAATAAGATGTGCGTAGAGCACCAGCTGGATAAATAAGATGTCACTATACAGCCCCTACAGCAGCAGATGGATGAGTATTATGAGTATTATTTCTTCGCTGGAAGATGATCATTATTGTCAGTAGCGATATTATTGGATTAATAATTGATTGATACTTCATTCACAATCGGATATTTAAGGAAGCAGCATCGCATGGATTAAATGTTTAATAATTCTAATAATTTATTCATGCTTGACTAGTCGTGTAGTGTCACAGCAGCAACTGGACGTACTTATGGATGGTATGGCTTCCAAAATCCTGCTCCTTAGAGCAGGTTCAATGTGCTAAATGTCTCGTAAAAAAGTGCCTAGCCATCTCTTAAAAATTAATAATGCTTCTAGGGAGTGGCTTGTCTATCAGCCGTTGAATAGTGTAGGTTTATAATGTGTCCTCACCATAACTGTTGAATAATGTAGGTTCATGATGCGTACTCACCATAGCTGTTGAATAGTGTTGGTTCATGATGCGTACTCACCAAAGCTGTTGAATAATGTTGGTTCATAATGCGTCCTCACCATAGCATAGCTGTTGAATAATGCAGGGTTATGATGTGTCCTCACCATAGCTGTTGAATAATGCAGGGTTATGATGCGTACTTACCATAGGAAAGCCTGAGGCGGCGAGGGCGACGCCAGGATGGTTCCTCAGGTCTTCAACCAGGCGAAGAACCTGAGGATTTATGACAGAGATTTTTCATTTAAAGCCTTGAAGTATTCGGTAAACGATATATTTTTTTGTTGCAATTTTTTTAACAAAGCTTTGACGTTCCAGTAACTAATCAGGGCTTCTATTTAATTGGCTGGTAAATCAAATAATTAATTCAAATCCTGGTATTTAAGTCCGTAGAGTTATTGTGAAATCTCGCTCATAACTAAAATAATAACGGGTTTAGGCGGCTAACGGAGAATAAATTAATTTTCTGCATTATTTCTTGTTGAAAGAAAAATTAATTGAAATTAAAATCTATTAATTAATTAATACCTTCTTCTCAATAAATGAAATCAGGCAAAGAAAAATCACTGTGAAGGGCCTGGCAAATATTTTTTGTTTCGTGATCTACTTCATCCGCGAGCAGAGAAGTGATAATAATCTGTAAATTTACTAAACAATCAATGATATTGTATAAAATTCAAGTTATTTAATAAAACAAATTCAAGAAATTACAACTTGTTGGGATGAGTTTGTACCTGATTAGACACGGGGCAGATCTCAATAGGAGTAGCGGTATCGCGCGCCCGCTGCATGAGCGCGGGGTGCTTCAGGATACCGTAGCCGTGACCGATACGAGTTGCGTTCAGCAGGAGAGCGTCAAACAAGTTCTCATCGGCATCCTCCCCGTACCAATCTGCGGAGTGTACATAATATATTGTGAACGTTGCATGAAAATATTTCATAGAACTTCTATTTTATTTTTTATTCTTACTCATTACTTGATAGTCATTTAATGTTAGATTCATAAGGTGAATGTGTATCTTTTCGCCACTTTACTCAGCGACCAGTTTGCGGGACTATAGTTCATCAGTGATCGATATATAGTATGTTAAGGTTAACACTTTTCTATTGATTCCTGGCTGACATTTTATATTCCGTGACAAAATTAGCAACGTTTCCCCGAAACATGTAAATAAACGCACTCATTGGATGGGCACGAAAAAAATGAATGCTAGCCAGGTGCAGACTTGGACAAATGTAGTATTTTCCGTGTTTTGATGCAAAGATTAAATGCATCAACAGTAGGAAAAGAGAAATTGTTGGTTCGCGTTACAAAAGATTTGCATAATTATAATGCTGAATTTAGAGTTTCTAATTCTTTCTTTGTTCATCTACGGGTTTTACTTTATAAATGGCCACTGGACAGAAGTCTGACATATGCAGTTTTGGACATTACCAGGTGCTCTACTTCTGGCAGCTTTACTAGTCAAGTATTAGGCGAAAGACATCGATATTAGGCGACAGGCCCTGAACGTCTTAATCATCATCTGTGCCAATTCATTCTATGCTACACTATATGTTGTGCTAGGTATCAGCAATAAAGCATGGCTTTATTGCTGATCTCTCGTCAGGAACTCGAAGTAATGCTATGCTATGTTTCGCTATGCTATGTTATGCCATGCTATGTTATGCTATGTTATGCTATGCTATGTTATGCTATGTTATGCTATGTTATGCTATGCTATGTTATGCTATGCTATGTTATGCTATGCTATGTTATGTTATGCTATGCTATGCTATGCTATGTTTTGTTATGCTGTGCTATGTTATTCCATGCTATGCTATAACCTGTCTCTGCGGCGTGGTAGAAGACGTCGATGGCAGGGTCGGAGTCCTGTAGGGTGAGGAGAGGCTCGATGAAGTCCTTCAAGGGAGGTCCTGGATCCTCTTGCCCGACCAGGTCGAAGCCGGCGATGTACTCAGGGAATTCGGTCTTCAAAGCCTTCACCAGATCAACGTATGCGAACACTTGCTCCACAGAAACACTAGAAAATAAAGATAACGAATAATCGTGAATCGTTTGAATCGTGAATTTTTCACGAGGTTTTCAAAATGAATTAATGTTATGTAATTCGACATCAGATGAAATAATTATGAATTTGCAGCTCCAATTGACTAACTTGTTCAAATATGGGGAAATATAAGAAATTAGAGGGAGCCTTAAAGACACTTAACACGGGATAAACTGATAACTATATCGATAAGCAACTAGGAAACGAGCGCCAAGAGCTGATTTCGTTGCAGTTCACATTACTTTGGATAATCATTTTAATTGTTAATGCGGAAAATATTAAATAGAAAAACTAACCCAAATATCGCTCGTGACACTCCCGGGCGGCATAAGTTGTGTCGTCCAACACAACTTTCAAATACTAACTGCGACTAATCATCGAGCCACAGGCTTCGTGTAAAGAATCATTGGATCCTTTCGTGGCCAGTAACATCTGTACGTATAGTGATGGTCAGTATTTGAAGGTTAGAGAAGCTATGCTAATTTGAAAGTTAGAGAAAGTTTACTATGCTCCCCGAGTCCTAGACGTTCCCTAATTCAGAGTCGCCCTCGGCTCTAAATTTTGTTAGGGTTGTACTGGCGGCCACTAGTGTCCTGTCCCCATGTACAAACACCTTAGGTAGTATAGTTACTAACAATCGCACTTGCTCACCCTCTGGGCGGCCCATAAATGAAACGCGCTCCGAAAAACTCTGGATTATCAGAGACGAAGATGTCGCTGATGTTCTTGTATACAGCGATGGTCTGCTGAGCTGTCAGCACGGTACCGTCCAGCTCGTGCAGCTGGAAATAAGCCAAACAACATCGCGGTCACAGCTGAAATTTATTCTACTTGAGTGAGGAAACATAATAATGTCCTGGTGAAAATACAGGGTTATTCTAAAAGATGGACCCAATTTAATAAATACGTATTTATTTGGCAATAAATTAGGACTGAATGATTTATACACCAATGGAATGAGAGGGATTCAATTTGTTTTACATATTTATGAATATTCAATATGTCCCCCTTGTGCTGCGCGGCAAAGATCTAACGCTAGTCAAACTCGTCCCATAAACGAGAAAGCATATCAATTTGGTCCATAATTTGGAATAACCAGGTATATCAATCAACAATATTTTTGTAGGTTAATGCATTAGAGAGTCTAGAGGTTGTGTATTGAAGTGAGGTGATGTAATAAAATATAGGGATATACAGGTATTATATATAGAGGTGATGTATAGAGGTGATGTACAGAGGTGATGTATAGAGGTGATGTACAGAGGTGATGTATAGAGGTGATGTATAGAGGAGATGTATAGAGGCAGACAGACCAGAGGCAGGACGCCCCGGAACTCGAGGTAAGTGACGCCGTCATCGCGCATCTCCGTGAGGGTCTGCGTGTGGTAAGCCTCGAAGGCGGCGCGGTAGGAGAGGATACCGTCCATGGACGCGAAGTACTGGTTGAACCTCACCCACGCCGCGTCCACGTCTGGGTATGCCTCTGTGGACGTGTATATTCTTCAACTTAACGTCTTATTATCGATGAATTCTGGTCTATCGTCGACAGGAGTATTTATTTGTTAATTGTAAAATAGAAAATAAAATACATGGGAATTAGATCATTACAGGAGAGAGATCTTTTAAAATCAGATTGAGATCTGATTTAAGAAGTTACGATTGACATCTGACTTAAAAAGTGAAATGTAAAGTGAAAGAGAACACAGTCTGTCTAGAAGTGTTCTTTACGTTATTGTCTCATCATGTTGTCTAATCAGGCAGGTAAGCTTCTTCGACGATGGCAAACAAAATCTGGTCCGTAGATGTGTAAATGACTCAATATTAATGGGAATTATGTAGAGGAGTAAAGTATGCGGCATTTCAAGTGAATAAATAATTATTGAAAATTGTTAATTGTATTTTTTATGTCAAAACGGAACTTAATTTAAAAACATGCCTCGTACAAAATTAGGAATATGATAGCTATGTAAATTTTTGTAGGTTGTTTTGCTGCTTATAGACCTAGTGGGTTGTCCACGCCCATGGTGAGGTTCTTGTAGAGCGCCGCGTCGAAATCAGACGGAGACGACGCAGCGGCGCGCTCAGTGGACACCAGAGACCAGGCGTCGGGACACGCGCCTTCTGAAGGAGGGCTCGCAGAGAACCTGCACATGGCTACGTTCTAAGATACTGTCCTAAAAAATAGATATAGATTAGAATGAAGCTGTAAATTTTTATTATTTAGGATTTTGCATTTAAAAAGAGAATAGATTTTGCATTTAGAGAATAGAATGAAGTAATTGTAATTTAAGTTAGTATAGGCAACAAATACAACGGAAGATGAATGGATCGATAGAAAAGAAAACAGGAGAGAGAGAGAGTCCTCTCGTTAAAATTTGTGTCATTTTATGCATTATATAACTGATTTGGAATTTTCCAGAATCTACAAAGTCTCAAGGAATCATTTGTATACATTTTTAAAGCATTCATTCTGCATTTTTGAAAGTTGCACAAGAAACGAATTAAATATGAATTAGTTGTATTGCGACTCACTTAAATATAGGGCCATAATCCAGGTAGCAGATGTACAGGCCGTCCCAGTACGTCAGGTTCTGAACAACGAAGTTGATGGACGTGAGCCCTGTGTCGTGGCCGTGAAGAACCGCTCCTGGGTGCACGACAATTTTACACAACTAATAAACTGAATTGCATTTCTTTAAAATCTCAATATTGTATCTTTTCTTTGTTAATTTACGCATTCAAAAAATTTCTGTTAAAAAATGGTTCAGGATAAGAAAATACTTCATAGGAATTACGCTTTGGTTAACAATAATGTTTCATTGAAGAAGTTATTATATATACCAAAGTTATTGATATAGCTGATCACTTACGACATCTTCAGCCTTAAATATTTCGTAAGCGAAACTCGTCAACTGTTTAGAATTACTGAGGTAAACATCATGATTGGTACTCTTCAACTCCAGACAGTATATAGCGCGTTTCACTCGCGTTTAATATTTTTATTTCAATCGCAAGAATTCAAACGGAATTTTTTAGCTCGTGGGAAATTTTAAAGCCACTACAATACCGACCGAGAGATGGACTTTTCATGAGGGTTGTCACTATTATTTTAATTCAATTAGTTCTGAAATTAAATATGATTTTCTTCTTGAATTGAAATGTCATATATAGAAAAACTGTCGAAATTTCTCTTTCATTTGTTAATCTATACAAATAAATGATCTTAAGAATGTTGGCACCTTTGGGCATTGAGCGAATGAAAGAGAAGACCTGCGAGCGCTCGATGTCCGGCTTCGAGACTAAAAAGTTGCGAGCGGGTGGGTAGTTTGAGGAATCTAATGCATCGTCGAGCTCCTGCTGCTTCAGCGCTACCAGGATCTGGTTAGCCAGTTCCTCTTCTGATGTCAGCACCACCGATGATCCTGCGGAATTAATGTCCGATTGCAGACAATCTTAAGAATTATTAAACTCATCTGCACGGACTTCAATATTGTTCGCCCATAGCTTTGATCACAGAACTATATCTAATTCATTTTTTCTTAATTATTTAGACGGTTTGACATCATCCGAACTAGTTTTAAATTATTCTCTTCTCGTTCGTAAATTCCCCACTTCATCTGCGTACTCATGACATCAACCTTGGCCGCCATTGTTTGGTGTAGGATCTTGTGGGCTCATATTCTTTAAATTATATTTTACCTTCAATTATATGGAGTGAATTATACTTCTTGTGCGATTTTTAGGTTAAATACTTGTCAATTTTAAGTAATATTTCTTACCGATTAAATTAGAGTAGTCTTGGGCGACAAGGGCTTCCCGTTGCCTATCGTACGTGTTGTTGTCGACGGCTCTTGCCAGTACGTTTGATGCTGACGCAATTACCAGCACCGCTGCCAACTGCAGCGCTCTAGATACTCCAACCTTCATCACAGCAAGAAAAAGTTCTCAGGTGTAGGGAGGGAATCAAATAAAGCGAGTTAACTGAATCCTGTATCTGGAAAATTGTTGGCATTAATAGGCTGAATAAAATGAGGGCACAATCACTGCCTGGCTATAGGGCCACAAACCACCTATAGACTGACGAAGAATGCCACTAGAGTGTTGAGCTTCACTTCACAGATCAAATCTGCCGTATCAATCTACGATATCGATCGAGTCCCGCATATCAGGACAGAACCTTGAGGCCGCTGATAAGGGTATAGATGTCCCTTCATTAATCAGTTGCCTGGGGATTGATCGGCAACATTGATGCTTCATACAGTCAGCAACACAGCACATACAACACAGCAACACAGGTTATCATCGAGTATCTGTGATATGGCATTGATCGTCTCGGATAAGACGTTATACTGTGAAGGAATTACTGTTTGCTTTGTATTTTCAGTGTTGTCATTCTCTCTTCAATGCACTTTTCTCTAATCCCTTGTGTCACTCTTCGTTGCAGATTACAATAGTATTTTATGAGCCAATTTATTTTTGTTTTCTTGTAGTCACCAGTTTAACTGATCACGTAAAGCTTTTTTGAGTTATTGCTTAATTTTGTATTGCGGCACATCATGAGTTATTGCTTAATTTTTACAAGTGGCATAGACTGGTACTTATTCTTTATTAACAGAGGAGCACACAAAAATATACATAACATGAGACCATCGAAAAATTCCAAAATAAAAAATGCTTCCTGGTGAATGCCTTATATAAGCTATAAAAAGCTTCACAGGCGACATAGGCGATATTACTCGCAATAGAACAATAACATATATGATACTGAGATGAGTCAATAGGGAACAGAAAGTGCCTAAAGTAAAAACATCCTTATAAACTAGCCTTTAATTAAACTGATATGAGAATAAGCAGCTTGGCGAGTGACAGAAGTGTCAATAATATTTCAAATGTAAAGAGTAAGTAGCGAGCGGCGGAAGTCAAGGTGCTGAAATTACAGGTTTCGTAAAGTCGTCATTATTCTATGAAGTTACGCTCGGAAAATGAGCTCAGTTTGCATGAGTCCGCCCCGCCGATGATACGGACGCTAAAACTACGCAAAATTCCACCCAGTACAGGTAACAAAACATCATTGATTTAACGGCCCACGAAGTCATAACGAACATTTAGAATGAGGTTCACAGCTATCGCCAATACTGGACGCTGGAGAGGCCGCAACGCAGTCCATGCAGTCACGTATTCGTTTACGACTTCAACGTCAGTCGGCCGAGACGTACGGATGGCAGAGCCCCGGAAACGTTACACTGTTAGAAAAAACGGTGTAAAAACGGTCCCACCGGCATTCTAGTGGCCGGTCGCCCCGTGAAAATAAACTGTTTTGCCGTTATTATCAGATGTTTTACGGATTTCTAGTGTAAAATTAGAATAAAAACGATGACGCGATGTTTCTTTTCACGTGCCGACCGGCCAATGAAATGCCGGTAATACCGTTAAGGGTAATTTTTCTAACAGTGTATGATGTGTAACGCTCATAAAATCTCTCCACTTCGTGATGAAGCAGCTCATGTCCGGATGATGAAGCTTGCTGATATATCATCTACGGTAAGGAATCAAATGAATCATTTTAATGAATGGATGAAATAAAAATGTTTGTACTGGGATAAAAAAAGTGAATGAAAGATTTCTCCAAGGTTTGCGGTCCTTGTAATTGCATAACATAAATAATTCATATTAATGTTCTAACGCCCATAAATTCTGTATAATTTCTATATCATTCATACGCTATTGAATTCAGAAAACTATAATCATTCAGCTTTGAAAGTCACCAACAAATGATTAACGCGAATTTATCATACCTGATACGCTCAAAATACAACATTGCAAACTTCACGGACTTTCCATTGGAAGACTTTATTAATAAGAAAGCTAAAAGATTCTTGAGAACGACAACAAGCGACGGGCGTATATATAATGTCGGCTAAATATATCAAGTAAAGCGCGGAAACTAGACTGCAATTTGAATCCAGTATTTTTACCGACGGCTTGCGAGTTTTTGCGAATTACGAAATCTTTACGAATCAATAAAACACTCGTATTATTGTACGAATGCTCTTTAACTGAAACAAGAAGCCAAGAACGTATTGAAATGATGAATATTGGAATTTGAACCTAAAATTTGCCGCATGAAATAAAAGTAACCTTAACATGAAACAAAAATTTGAAACAGTTTAGTTGAACGAACACGTTGCGACAACATAATTTTTATCTATTTCTAACATGAAACTCATGAGTCACATTAGAAAAGATTGATTGAAAGCTCCAGGTGCGATTCATGGCTACTGAGTTTAAAAGAGTAAGTAATAATAAGCCAACTACTTATTTTTTAAGCAAAACAATCTTTGACGTTATAACTTTCTTCAGGAATTCATGCAAAAACGAGGTTCTGTGAGAATGAAAATCCTTAAGACATGTCAGGCTTGAACGTGTAACCGCTTAAATATATGCGATCTATATGCGCGCGCGAAAGTTCTATGCATACCAAAACATCAATAATGTTACAATATATTAATATAGCAAAGTTTCTCCAGCAAATAACACGAAAGAGCATGTGAGTCCCCTGTATTCACTAAACTAATTAATGATTGAATGATTCCAGCTTTTAACGAGTTAAGTTCGAGAATGTTAAGTCAGCGTTAGGACGCAAAATTATATCGTGTATCTCAGGCGGCTCTGCAGCGCTGGATACGAGCGTAGCGCTCGAATTCTGGGGCATAGCGTTTCTGTTGACATCACTTAGCAATTTGCCGGTTGGTGACAGGGCTCAGCCTACGAGCGCATGATTGCGCCATAAATTGTACCGCATATCCTCCATAGCCGCCCATTACGCCATATTAATCGTCCAAACGCCATGTACGCCAAAACCTTCGCCCATTACAACTGGAGACGCTTCATATTGCCACGCTAAATCCTGCCGGCTAGACAAGCTTCATCGGCTGATCTTCTTGACGTATGCATGAGTCTACAACGGATGATCTTCTAGTAAATACGTATATATAGTCTTGGCATACACGTCTCTACATAAGGTGATTTTATACAACATTCGTAAATATAGTTCTTGAAATAAACGTCTCTGCGGCTGCTGATCTTCTGAACACGTAAATATGGTTTTTGACATACATACACGTCTCTTCAACAAATGCTCTCCTAAATACGTCGAGATAGTGTTTGTTATGCACGTCTCTGCAGCGGATGAACTTCTCTTCAACTCGCAAAGTTAGTTCTTGGTGTACACGTCACTGCAACAAATGATCTTCTAAATATGTGAAGATATGTGCATATGACTGTAACAGATGATCGCTTCTGGATAAATTACGAAAGTTCTTCACACGGACAATAATTTTACCATAACTGTTATGCTTCAAGATAGTCCTCGAAATGGAAACGCTGTTCTCGGACGATATTCTCTTTAATACATGAAGCATATCATTGATATGCTAGGCTCCATTCTCTCTTCATAGGATATAAAACAGTCTCCTAATACTTTAATGGAGCTATTGACAAACTACTCTACTCACATTTCATCGGTGATCTTCTCCTTAAACTTCTTCATGACAGATCTTCATAAGTTTCTTGACTCTCTCTGCATTTGTGGTCGTCTCATAACATATTGATCTCGGCGCTGAAGTGTAGGCCTGATGTGGCCTGTCGTCGATTCTTTTCCTTTTCGTGCCTTGTTCACAGAAGATCTAATATCGTTTCATTTGACCGGATATTTTCATGACTGACGATAGTTTCAAGTAGCTACTAGAGTTCCACCGGGTTCGGTATGGTGCTAGGCATTTCAAATCTGAACATATATTTTTCCATAGCTTTATCTAGTCTGTTCTTAAACGCGTTCATACTTGGAGCGACAACGATGTCATTGGGGAGGCTGTTCCACATGTCGGTGATTCGAAGCGAGAAGAAATTTTGTCGCGTGGAGAAGTTGCAGCGCAGTTTTTTTAG
>NW_025930471.1:2272-33973 GCF_000764305.2 Hyalella azteca | reverse complement strand
TTTTTTTGCGCAGCACAAATATTGATAAATTGGTTCCACTATCCAGCGACAGTTGGGAAGGAAAAATATGACATTCGTACTAACGTAATTCCCTACTTTGATTGACCAGCCCTAAGAATAATGCATCAATAACAATCTGTTTTATTTGAATTTGCAACTGACACATAAAAAAACTTTTTGTGATAAAATTAATAATTCAAAATCCTTGTACGGTTTTTAACCCTTTATTTGCACTTTCGCATCAACCTGCAAAAAGTTTCGAATCTTTTACCTTATTTTGAGAGAAAGGCATGCTTTTTTCTCTGCCTCCTCTTTACTGCAATGCATTCCAGATGTTAATGTTGTTTTTATGTTTTCTCCTCCTTTACATTGCAGTCCTCAAATTCACGCAAACAGGCTGCAAAAAGAAACATGTGTTTAAATAGAAGAGTTACTCAAGCACGCAAAAGGTTAAAAAATATTTTAAAACGAGCGAGCATGTGAAATCGACACGATCGAGAAAGTCAAAATCACATTTATTGGAATATTTAGGCTGACTGTATGACATGCAAGATGGCGCTGTCGCTGATCAAGAAAAGAGAGCCCGGCGTAATCATGCAAGATTAAGGCGAACATCAGAGAATGTACTCACTTCTTATTTTCAGATATTTTCAAAAAAATCAGTGGCAATGTTCGAAGTATGTCATCAATTGAATAAATTTTTTACTCCTTTGGAAGAGTATAGCTTTTATTTTTTATCAATTACCTAGAGATAAATTTCCTTGTTCGTCACATGAAAAGTTAAAATATAATGATATGATTTCTTCATAATAAATTTTACGAGCTAAAAACTTAAAAGCAAAGAAAGCTCCACAAAAATTCATAGTATATTTAAAGAAAACGTTTCGGAGTCCAGCTCCATCGTCAGTTCGAAAATTCTAGAACACAGATAAATCAGTGATTAGTACAGTCAAGAATACAACGAAAAAACATAAGCTGCAAAACCAACCTATTTACAATTTCAAGCGGGTAAGAGCTAAAAGCTAAATTCAAACTAGGCCTCTGTTTAAAAATATACAATGATTCTAGAATGCGCAAATCAGAAACACCGGAACTGGAAGCTAAAACTTTGACGTCACTGTCAGAAACTGGAACATCGCAACGCTCGGCGTGAACCCGCACAGCCGAATGAGGGGGGCGCGGCAGTAAGTTACCAGTTCTACAACTCCTGCCCCTATGTTCTGCGACCCTAGAATAAATATTGCGAGACGTCATCCCGACGTACGCAGATGCACATCGTGCACAACTATATAAACTAGGGACGCTCGCATATGCATAGGGAGAGTATCTTTGTACCTAAAAAAAGAACCGATTTTAAAATGGTTGGCCAATATGACACGAAGATATACATTTGCAAGACACTTAGAAAACAAAAGTTTTTGCCCTCTTGGCATAGTTTTGGATGCAGGGCCGAAATATGGAAGAGAGCAATAAACAACATCCCTATTGTCGCGCTCGGGAGCGACCTCATGGTACCGCTTGGACATGAATTTCTTTATTTGGGTAAACACCAGATTAGTCGGAAATCCATTAAGCGAAAATATATTGCGTAAAAATTCGAATTCAGCTTGCAGAAAGTTGTAAGTAGAACAAATACGAAAACCCCGATTTAAAAGTGTTTGAATCCCATTGATCTTAAATCGAAACGAGCAAAAGCTAAAAAAGCTGGTACGCCGAGCAGTGCGATGTTCCAGTTTCTGACAGTGACTTCAAAGTTTTAGCTTACAGTCCCGGTGTTTCTGATTTGCGCATTCTAGAATCATTGTATATTTTTAGATAGAGGCCTAATTTAAATTTAGCTTTTAGCTCTTACCCGCTTGAAAGTGTAAATAGGTAGGTTGTGCAGCTTAGGTTTCTTCGTTGTATTCTTGACTGTACTAATCACTGATTTATCTGCGTTCTAGAATTTTCGAACTGACGATGGAGCTGGACTCCGAAACGTTTTCTTTAAAGATACTATGAATTTTTGTGGAGTTTTCTCTGCTTTTAATTTTTTAGTGAATTTGCGATTCAAGCAAACGAGTGATATTATTAATTTTATGAGCTATGCAGCCCTCATAACTGATGATGCTTATCGCGTAGGTTTCGTCGTCAATCTAGGTTTTGCTTTGCTTACTCAATATTGCTGTGCTGCTGTGCTAAATCAACCATCAGCAGTGATATTATAAGATTTAATTACAACCAACGATGAATTTTATTAACTAATTTGTAGCAGCTAATGATACTCGTTTAAAAGGTAAGTCTTGCAAGTGGTCGTTCAATTATTAATCAAATTTATTCATGGTAATTGAACCATTATAATGCCTTGATTGATGCTCTCCCGCAATCAAACGTCGCAAAGTATAAAAGATTTTAATGCATTTTCCTCAGGAAAATTAGCTATTGATATGCAGGCGGAAAAATGTCAGCTGGGGGCAGTCCGTTCCTTGCTTATATAAGGCACGGCTGCCGTGACCCGAGCACAGCTCATCCAGGCCCCGGGCGAGAAGCACAGAGCACCTCCCTGAGGATCAAGGAACTGGGCACACGACGGCTAAAAGTTGACGCTTTTTCGGCTAAAAAGTAGAGTAAGTAGAGGGCTGGATCTACTTGTATGAGCATATATTTATTCAGTATTTTTTATAAAAGAAGGAATCCAATAGAGTCATCATGCATTTCTAAAATGTGTATTTCATATCTAAGAAAAAAGCTGCCCGCTTTCCTTGTTTTTGATTGCTAAATTTAAGATACATTTACAATATCAAAATTTATTCTCTATCTATTCTAATCGCTAAATTTAGTAACTATACTGATTTACTGCTCAATAATATGATCACAAATATTTTAATTCTGTCTGCTGCAGGGACAACACAGAATTGATAGTGTTTTCCAGCATATATTATTCACGTCAATAATTGTGCAGGAACCCAACAGATTTTGCGGACGACAGAAGCTTCAGGATGCAGCGGGAAATAGTAATGGTAAGAACTGTATTAATTTATTGTGATTTAAACCATAAGTTTTAATCGTGATGGTTCGTTGCATCTAATGAGCTGAAATAACTTCAAAAAGCTTGAAAGCTAAGAGAACGCAACATCTCCACCGAAAACATTACGGAGGCCAACTCCAACATCATTAAAAAATTTGTATAAATACAGGGAACATCAGCATTAGGCGCATTAATGATATAAAATCGCTGTTATTTTATCAATTACGTTAAATCAACCGAGTCGACGGCACTTATCAATCTTACTGTAAATGACACGGTTCGATGACATCCTTCGTAGCTTCTATCAGAATCGCTTATTCGGGTGTAAATGTATTGGAGACTTCCTAGGTATTTGAAAACACAAGGGATATAAGTTGGCGATATAAAACTTGACGTCATCTTCATTCTAATCTCATTGCAGTCATGCCATGACCGCTGGGCAGTCTTTAGTTTCCTACAAGTGTTGAAGTTTTCTTCCTCATTTTCTGCGCATAATGTGCAATATCCGCTATTTTTCTTTGAATTTTTAGCTGCATTAAAACAAGACATGTCTGCAATACACGACAATCGTCTGCAATACACGACAATCGTCTGCAATACACGACAATCGTCTGCAATACACGACAATCGTCTGCAATCAATCGTCCGCAACACACGACAATCGTCTGCAATACACGACAATCGTCTGCAATACACGACAATCGTCGTATACCTTTTTAGCAAACGATGGTTCGGCAGCTTCGAAATTTCGAAAATGGAATAGGATAATTAAAAAGAATTGTCCCTACTTAATCAAACAGTAAACGGAAACTTGAATTTAGGGCGGTACCAGTTTCGGATTGCTTTCGAAGATATTGTATTTCCATCGTCTATCTAATGAGATCGTCTGAAAATATCTCTCAGAAATCCTTCACTGCAGGATTTCAGGTTTTGCTATCTGCGACCAAATCCTTATTCTCATCTTCATCTTATCCACGTTATTCTTCATTGATTTAGCATTTTGAGCACTCGTAATAAATGCGATAAAGCGATTTTTGCTTTAATTCGCTTCAAGTTCTATTAGAACGTTCAACCGTTCCGTTTCTAATAGCCTCACATGGCGCTGAACATACCACAACCGAATTACACAGCAACCTTTAGTTCTGTTAAAAGCATAGTCATTTCAGAACATTGATCTATACACTTTCACTTTAAATCATACTCTCTCAAAAATTGTTATGGCTTTGTCACTGTGGTGTCAGTCTTGGTAATAATGAAGTTCAGAAACACCATGTGTTTTCGAATAAAGAAAAAATAAATTTTAATTAGTTAAACACACCAGAGGCACAGAAATGTAAATTTGTATCTAGTATGAATCCTTTGACTTGATCATCCGGTTCCGGTTCTACCAATAGCTTGAAACTATTTTTCTTTAATTCCTGAATAGGAATAAGCAAATTTTTCTTCGACAATACTGGGTTATTCTAAATGATGGACCGAATTTAATAACTTCGTATTTATTTAAGTATATATTCAATATGAATAATTTATTCACAGATAGAACGAAACAGATTCAAGTTTTTCTTACATATTTACAAATGTTCAATATGTCCTCCTTGCGCTGCACGGCAAATATCTAAACGGTAGTCAAACTCGTCCCACAAACGAGAACTAATCTTTTCCCGAACGTTGGGCAAGTCGTATAGGAAATGAAGATCTGGCTCTACACTTCTGGCCACCGAGATCACCTAGTCTCACCCTATGTGACTATTTCTTATGGGGTTAAGTCAAGGAAGCTGTTTACGTCCCGCCTCTACCCGCAACTCTGGTAGAGGCGGGGTAAGTTGCTGGTAGAGGCGGGACGTAAACAGAATTGCTGGTAGAGGCGGGACGTATACAGAGTTACTGGTAGAAGCAGGACGTAAACAGAGTTGCAGGTAGAGGCGGGACGCAAACAGCTTCACTAGGTGATCTCGGTGGCCAGAAGTGTAGAGCCAGATCTTCATTTCCTATGCGACTTGCCCAACGCTCGGGAAAAGACTAGTTCTCGTTTGTGGGACGAGTTTGACTACCGTTTAGATATTTGCCGTGCAGCGCAAGGAGGGACATATTGAACATTTGGAAATATGTAAGAAAAACTTGAATCTGTCTCGTTCTATTTGTGAATAAATTATTCAATTTGAATATATACCAAAATAAATACGAAGTTGTTAAATTCGGACCATCATTTAGAATAACCATGTATTGTCGAAGAAAAAATTTGCTTATTCCTATTCAGGCATTAAAGAAAAATTAATTTCAAGCTATTGGTAGAACCGGATGATCAATTCGATATATTCATACTAGATACAAAATCACATTTCAGTGCCTTCAGTGTGCCTAACCAATTAAAATTTTTTTTTATTCTAAAACACATGGTATTGCTGAACATTATTACCCAAGATTCTAATAACGCAGTATCGAAGCCATTACAATTTTTGTGATTGTGTGATTTTAAGTGAGAGTGTATGGATCATTGTTCTTAGATGACTATGCTTATAACAGAACTAAAGGCTGCTGTGTAACGTCTGGCGTATATTCAGCGCCATGTAAGACTATTAGAAACGGAACGGTTAAATGTTCCAATATAACTTGAATTAAATTAAAGCAAAAATCGATTCATCGAAATAAAAATTACGAGAGGTCAAAATGTCAATTCTATGATGAATAGCTTGGATAAGATAAAGATGAGAATGAGGATTTGATCGTAGATGATAAACCTTAAATCCTGAAATTAAGGATTTCCGAGAAATATTTTCAGACGATCTCATTCGATAGACGATGGAAATACCTTGAAAGCAAGCCAAAACTGGTATCACTCAAACTCCAAGTTTCAATTTACTGTTTTATTTAGTATGGACCGTCTTAAAACAAATTCATAAATTCCATTTTCTGAATTTCGAAGCAGCCGGACCATCGTTTTTACACAAGTAATGAATCTAACGATTCGAAGTTTTCCTCTAACTGTCAAATTTTTCCGACTAAGCCACCAGATTCTCTTAAAATTATACTGCCTCATACTATCATTATTCGTTTCTAAGTCAAGTAAGGCACCGCGAGTACAACAAAAATTTAGTGAAAATTCAAGGACAGAAAAAACAATATAATTTATAACCTCTATGTTTCCGGTTGTTTAAGAATATTCCCAAGCAAACTAGTGAACCTTCGTGGTGCACTAGCAAGTGGCCATAGTGCTGTGGTCGATGCAGTAGGGGTAGCTGGGGTTGGTGCTGAACGCCGGGCCGGTGAGTTGTTGTGTTCAGTGTTCAGCAGCGTAGGCGGGACAGGTGCCCTCTTCGCTGGGGTCGATGCAGTAGGGGTAGTTGGGGTCGGTGCTGAACACCAGACCGTTGGGGCACTGCATCTCCACCACCACGTAGCTGGTGCCGCTACCCTGACGACACGCCCAGTAACTGTTGTTGAACAAAATATGAATTAACTTTAATTACAGTTTAGTTAGGCAACATTCAAGGAAGTTTTAATACGGCGTAGTAACAGAATTAATTCTATCTGTGAGCTTATCCTGTACCTTCGGATTTACTTGATGATATCAATAATATGAAATTTATGGCTGCCGTGACGACAGCCTTTCATTTGAAAGTCGCAAACTTTTTTGTTGTGTAACGGTGAATGTGTACAGGAGTTTATTTAGGTCGTTAATTGCAAGGCAAAGAAAACAAATTTTACGTAATTATTTTAACGTATGAAATGACGTTTCAACTACGGTCTTACGATACGAGCGAGTAGTTTTCCATCAGTGATTTTAACAAGATTCTGTATGTCATCAGAAAACTTGCATTTCTGTGGTTGAATTTGCATTGTAAAACATTCAATCATGAAGGAAATAAACTTATTCGCCGTTTTCAAATTGACAAATATATATTTAAAAAATTTTTGAAAAACTTACTGTGAATCACACGGTCCATAGGGAAAATTTCCGACGCTGCTTGCGTCGCACTTTTCAGGTGGTGGATAAGGCGGAACTGTTGATGTGAAATTACATGTAGTCAATAGATCACAATTACTGCATGCGGCCGTATCACAACCGTATGTTGTCGGGTTGAAGCACTGGTTTGGTGGGCACGAAAAAGGACCGGTTGCCGGAGGGTCCTGATTTGGATCACAGTTGTAGTACCGTGAGCAGGCAGTCAAGTCAGGACAGAGCCCAGCTGCGCATCCATCAGCTGCTGCACAAGGTGTGGGCGGCGCTTGGGAACAGGAGCCATCTTTTGACACGTACTCGCCCTCTGCACAATCTAGGACATTTGTGCATACTCCGTTAGTACATGTGTATCTGGAGCTGCATTCCTGGTTAACGAAGTAATCCACAGGCTGCGTGTTCCCTGCGGTCAAGGTACAGTCAATACAAATGCCGTTCCCAGCACATGCTCCCGCTGCCGTGCAGTCAATTATATTTGTAATGCCGCTGGCGTCACATTTGGCTGAGAATTGTGGGTTGTAATCGTCGCACTTGTCGCTGGTGCACTGGCATGCTGTGGCCGATGCAATCGCAACGCATGCTACTGTGGTTGGGGTGATCTGCTCACACACCTGACAAGAAATTGTAATTATATAATATTAACAGCTTTTTTGGGTCGGTTATTGCATCTATACAATTGTGCTCTTACGGATAAGAAACCTCTTCTGATGAAGCCTTTGTGCGTGAAATATGTTGCCAGAATATAATTTTATACTGAAATCGGATTCTCCAGAATATAATTTTGTACTGAAATCGGATTCTCCATAAATAAAAAAAACTTGTTGAGAGCTAAGTATCTGAAAGATCGACAACAGCATATTGTTTGTTTTTACCATCCATGAGGTTATTAAAACGTATATAATATAAACTCACTGTACTTACTGTGCCTAAGGAGCAAGGAGTTAAAACGGCAGGTATGAGTCCGCACTCAACAGGCTGTAAACAACTTCCACAACGTTGGTCTCCAATAGGGACACCGGCACATACGACTGCAAAATTGATCGCGGGAAGGCCACTGCAAAGTAAATGAACAATTGGAGGGCTAATTGCACATCTGAGGTAACCCCGGAAAATCGGCTAATCAGCCTGGGTGCACGTACAAGTGCGGTATGGAGTTACATGCGCCAGTTTGTGGGGATTTGTAAGCGTCAGCGCGTGTAGACTACGGCATCAATACTTACTTGCACTGGCGTCGGTTCGCTCACATCAGCGCATGGACACGTATGGCTCCGTCACTCAATCGTGCAATACGCTGTCAGCAGTATTTGACGCATGAACAAGCAAGGTAGCAGGCTTCTCTCGTTCGTGCCTAAGTCTCCGGTACATTTCTGCTCTATCGCTGCTCTGTCGCGTCTCTACGCCGGCTCTGCAGCCGGCGACGGCCTGTTCTATTCCCTGCCCTAAATTTTAACTGGGTTGTTGTACTCGTAATCGTTGTTGTACTCTCACTTATTGCACTCGTACTTGTTGTACTCGCACTTGTTGTACTCTCACTTGTTGTTGTACTCTCACTTGTACTCGTACCAGTTATCGTACTGGTACTTGTTGTCCCAACTGCTGATGTGAAATTGCATTGAGTCCATGGATCACAATTATTGCATGCGGCCGCCTCACATAAGAATGTGACGGGGTTAAAGCACTGGTTTGGTGGGCAAGAAAAGAGTCCGGTTGCCGGAACTTCTTGATTTGGATCACAGATGTAGTACCGCGAGCAGTCAGTCAAGTCAGGACAGAGTCCAGCGATGCATTTATCAGCTGCTGCACAAGGTGTGGGCGGCGCTTGGGAACAGGTGCCATCTTTTGACACGTACTCGCCCTCGGCACAGTTTACGACTCCTGCGTATGCTCCGCTATTACATGTGTACATGGAGCTGCATTCCTGGTCAGCGAAGGAATCTACGGTGCCTGTGGTCCCTGTACAAGCACTACAAATTCCGTTCCCAGCACACTGTTCACCTGCCGTGCAGTCAACTACATCCGTAATGCCGCTGGCGTCACATGTGACTGTGAATTGTGCATCGTAATCGTCGCACTTGTCGCTGGTGCACTGGCATACCGTGGCCAATGCAATCGGAACACATGCTACTGTGGTTGGGGTGATCTGCTCACACACCTGACAAGAAATAATAAACATATAATATTAACAGCTTTTTGGGGTAGGTTATTTGTATCTAAGCATTTGTGCAACTACGGATGAGGAACCTCTTCTGATACATCAGTGAAGTGTCTTCTGGTAATATACGTGATATGTATAGCTATAATATAATTTTGTTCTGAAATCGGAAAACACTTTTTGAGTGCTAAGTATCTGGATGATCGACAACAGCATCGACATTAACACGTTTACAATATAAACGAATTTTAATGCATTTCTTGTACTTACTGTGCCTGGGTAGCAAGGAATTAAAACGTCGGTTGGTAGTTCAGTTTGGCACTCAATAGGCTGTAAACAACTACCACAATGATGGTCTCCATCAGCTGCACCGGCACACAGGGTTGCATTATCAATAGTGGGAAGACATCTGCAGAGTAAATGAACCATTCTATTAATAAAAGTTTGTTCGAATTTGTTGTGTTCAATAACTATAAAGACCTTCGCGTAGCTTAGCAACATATGTTTCATCCATAGAATACACACGAATTATCCCAAAATATTGACGGAGAAGAAAAAATACTAAGTATATATTTGTTATTCAGTAAATGCATTCTACAAAAAAGCAGGCTTTTAAATCGAAGAAATTAATGATAAATATTGAGGCATGTTGAAAAAAATACTGAGTGTAAAGTGAGAAAAGTTTTAATTTATTCCTCACCTGGCCATCCCCGCGACCAGGAGCAGCACCTGAAACACAGAAGCTGTTAAAGACGTCGTGTGTTGCAGACGATTGTCGTGTGTTGCAGACGATTGTCGTGTGTTGCAGACGATTGTCGTGTGTTGCAGACGATTGTCGTGTGTTNTCACAGCATTAACATCTAGAATGCATAGTAGTAAAGAGAGGAGGCAGAGAAAAACGCATGCCTTTCTCTCAGAATAAGGTAAAAGATTCCAAACATTTTGCAGGTTGATGCGAAAGTGCAAATAAAGGGTTAAAAACCATACAAGGATTTTGAATTATTAATTTTATCACAAAAAGTTTTTTTATGTGTCAGTTGCAAATTCAAATAAAACAGATTGTTATTGACGCATTATTCTTAGGGCTGGTCAATCAAAGTAGGGGAATTACGTTAGTACGAATGTCATATTTTTCCTTCCCAACTGTCGCTGGATAGTGGAACCAATTTATCAATATTTGTGCTGCGCAAAAAAATGAAAGTTTTAGGAGAAAATTATAGAAAAGTGAAGCGAAACATTAGAGAGTTTCAAGTAAATTGCTTCTTTATATGCTTTTTATTGATTGTTCTTTTCCAGCACTTAATAATATGGCCCATTGGTTACTGAATATATATTCGAAATTTGGAGCGCTTGAGACACTTATCTCTCAGTCGTGTCGTTTTTCTTGTACACTGATAGAACAGCAGGCATTTTCAGTAAATGAGTTCTTAGTATTTCGCTGCGGATAGAAGTGTTTCTTGGGATTCATCTCCACATATTTAGGTTACCGACCTGAGTAGGACTGGGAAATGCAATTATTTCTCGGTAACATCTCCTGTGATTATGTTCGTGTGATGGTTGCCCTGTTCTAAAGGTGGCAATTACAGGTTGGAAGCACGGAAATAAGCAAACGTGCTGCACACAATATGAATTGTGTGTTGGAAGCACGGAAATAAGCAAACGTGCTGTATACAATATGAATTGTGTGAATGTGTGTGGTGCATCTTGTATAGCTAAACTTGATGCAGATGTTGTGACCGAAAGACCCAACTAGTTGGTTCGATAAGCTCGATTCTCCGAATCTGACTTCGAGGAAAATTATATATTGAACTACTGTGCCCCGTCCGTAGTAACCCTAAATGAAGGCTTCTGATTGACAAGCTGACGAGATTTTCATATTTATTTTTATAATATGTGCTATAAATGTGCGTTCATTTGTATTGATTTATGTAATTAAACGCGCATGTAATAATAATATTATAAAATATAATGACAATATTATCAGATACATATAGTGTTTTTGTCCTTATTTTACTCAATGTACTATTATTAGCGAAATTAGTAAATGTACCGATCGCATTTCATGATATTCTACTGGCACCCGGATGGTGGCGTCCGCCAACAAAACTTGATCATTGCCAGATTGTCGAGTGTTTTATAAAATACATTTTTGTTGTACGAAAATTAACTAGCTTTAGATTGCTCATACCCCGCATATGTTTACGTACCCTCTGGGATGCCATCGTTTCACAGTTGTAAAGCTACTGCTGTTGATCATTTGTGGCCATTCTATATTTGCCGCCATAGCCAATTGCAATTACCGCAACCTGAGCGCCGGCCACCAACGGGTATGCCATTCTTAATGCTCGTGTCCACACCGCGGCAGGGTGCCCGGTGGGCCGGCATGGTCCTATTTAGGCAATATTCGCACAGTAATTTCATGGAAAGATCCCATACCTGCCGAATGACTGCATTTAGGTAGTGCGAATATTTTATTTCTGAATCCTATTGCTGGCCCATGAGTGTGAATATTTGGTAGGTACATTTTGACAGACGCTCAAGTCACTGTGGCGTTAGGAATTTGTTTTGTCTAGTTTCATTAATAGAGTCTAGCACTATGTGGGTTGTGATTTGATTTGTATAAGAGGAATTTTAACACGTTTTTCTTTACTCAGTTTCGCGTTTGTTTGTTTGTTTGTTGTTAACATTGACAACGAAAATTAGCCCACTGCTGATTGCTCTAGAGAACTGAAATTGGGCATGCAGGCTATTTTCGCCTAACAATTTCAGATACAATCATAAAAACTAGCAATTAGAGACCTAAATTAGCTTCATTGAGTAAAGTATTTATATACTATATATATAGTATGACGTGCGGGCGCTCACGTTATAGACGAGCATGCGCTAACGCTGCGTATCATCGATACGTACGTCAAGTCATACTTAATCAAGTCTTAATCGTATTTCTTGTGGAATAAAAAGTAGAAAATAAAATACTTAAAAAAACTTTTTAAAAACCACGTTTTTCTTGTGGACTAAAAAGTAGAAAATAAATTATGGCTCGCCCCAAAAAACGTGGGTCGGGCTGTACGTTCACCATGAAATTTCCAAAATTCGTGTGTTGTGTGCTTTTCGCTTTAATCATAAATCTGCCCGACACACGTTTTTTGGGGCGAGCCATAATTTATTTTCTACTTTTTAGTCCGCAAGAAAAACGTGGTTTTTAAAAAGTTTTTTTAAGTATTTTATTCTTAGTCTGTTACGAAGCCAGGTGCAGACGGAGCATCAGCAGCATAATTAGGCATGCAAATATGGAATATGGCGGCTTTTAAGGAGATGTTATCAGAGGAATGACGTGTCATGGTTTTGTGAGTATGTAACGAATTGGTCCAGCGATATTGTGTGTGGGTAGCTGATACGGAATGAAAAGAAGGCAATAATGTCAATCCCTTTATTTTTTGGCTTTGAGTGAGCGTAGTTGTCGTCAAATGGGGTCAGAAATCAAATTAAGGTGTCTCAAGTTTCGGACATTTAAGGTGTATCAAGATTCGATGAATGAACCTTGAATATTTTGCCTGTTATGTTATCCCTCTCAAGGGAAAGCATTACAAAGTATCAAGAAATTTAAATATCTGACCCCAGTGCAAGACAGCTTGAACAATTATAAGATATATTTAACTGTTTTAATTTTTCAAAATTTTCAAATTTATTCATGCAAAAGATGAACTTTTTAATTGCATTTATATTCATTTCCGTATTGTTATTTTGAATAAAGAAATAGAAATTTTTACTTCCGTATTATACGAGAAAGCGCAAAGACTTCAATTTCATTGACTGAGTCAAAATTTTGATATAAATACTTAAATATGAATACGTGGGCATTGCAGGGGATGATACTAAGCATGGGACGACAGATATAATTGGCGATTGGCAGAGGCATGATAACGTAGCCTAATGGACAAACCTGGGGCCGCGTTTCGGTCTTTTTGGAATGAGATTTGTAGTAACCATATATGGTAATTTGCCCGCAAAAAGGTTATTTTGTAATTAAGTGGAAGCTGATATCTATTACGTAACGGTCTATGTTAGTCTAGAAGTTATTCAGTGTAAATAACTCCTCTAGCCAGGCCTGAAAACTGTGCTGCAATACATGCAATGATAACTGATGAATATAACTTGGGGGCAGAAATCTCAATGGAGTCGACTTTGATCACATGGTGATTGTTGTGCGCCTAATGTTTATATTAATTAATATGGTGCGAAGAATGGCAATTATAAGTTTGTTATGTATCAGCAGCTCAATTAGCTGCTATGACTGCACGCCTTTCCTCGCTAGCTTACGATTGCCTAGCTCGTAAAAATTTTTTACAGAAGAATTATATTGTCATAGAATTGACACCTATTTTCGATTTTTTTAAGCATTAGTGGAAGTATTTGCCTTGTCTGTGCAGTTGTTAGTGGGTTGTCTTAACATTGTTATGAGGGATGGTCTCCTATTTTCTTGCCATCATATTTTGCAATCATTTTGTAGTAAAACCTGTCTATCAAAACTCATTTTGTTATTTTGATCATCAGAATGAATATTTTCATAATTAATAATAATTTATACAATTAAATCTCTTCATGATGCAGGCCATTTTTTTGTCGTGATTGCGGTGCAATTTAGGCTAAGCATCGCTTAAATTTCTAACCTTTCTGTACCTGTGATCCTTGAAGGGAAATTTACTTTCGTAGCGTAGATATTGCTGCCGTATTGATGTTAAACTATACACTTGAATAGTTTGATTGAATTCGTAGGCATCAGTATCACAGTGACCCAGGCATATCAGACGTGGCGTAGAAGCCAGTTGACGTGACTATTATTTTGTTGAGAAGGTCGTAATTTTCTTTTAGGAGTTGTTTTGTCTGTTGGGTGGGATTAGAATAATTTTGTCGGTCTATGATATCGAGCATTTGAAATAGATTGCAGGTTTATGGAGTAGTTAATTTGTGCCCATACCCTATCGAAATTTTGAGGGCGATTAGCTTCTGCATAATAGACGGCTTTCGCTCGCCCAGCGCGTAAATTAGCGGCTCTATGTCCGCTTTACGCTCTTGTTGTAGGAGCAAAATAAGCGCCTGATTAGAATTCGGTCTATTCCTGACAACCGCGGGGCGAATGCGTGGCGCGTTTATTTGACACCCAATACCTTCGTTACAGACATGGCTGAATCTGAAAAATTCGTTTAAAAATGCCTCCTACCTTCCCTGCAATACTGGGGGGAAGGGAGCGGTTGTTTCATTACATGTATTGCCTTTTGTATTGCCCGATTCTTCCCCAACATTATACCCCATTCACCAGTACCAAAAATGTTTTTCTATTTCGGTATCAAACATCCGTCACTTACACCATTGCAAAATATTCTGTTTACATAACACAGCATCAAGAGTTTTCTCATACAATAAAGTGATTCAAACAGCTCACAGTGATATAAATATCTCATCTGTTTACGTTCCGCCTCTACCAGCAACTCTGTTTACCACCCGCCTCTACCTGCAACTCTGTTTACGTCCCGCCTCTACCTGCAACTCTGTTTGCGTGCCGCCTCTACCAGCAACTCTGTTTACGTCCCGCCTCTACCTGCAACTATGTTTACGTCTGCCCCTGGCTTCCTACCAGACATAACCCACATAGTACTAGACTCGATTAATGAAACTATACAAAACAAATTCCTACCGCAAAGGAGACGTGAGCGTCTGTCAAAAAGTACCTACCAAATATTCACACTCATGGGCCAGCAATAGGATTCAGAAATAAAATATTCGCACTACCTAAATGCAATCATTCGGCAGGTGCGGGATCATTCCACGAAATTACTGTGCAAATATTGCCTAAATAGGACCATGCCGGCCCACCGGACCCCCCTGCCGCGGTGTGGACACGAGCATTAAGAATAGCATACCCGTTGGTGGCCGGCGCTCAGGTTGCGCTAATTGCAATTGGCTATGGCGGCACATATATAATGGCCACCGATGATCAACGGCAGTAGTTATGCAACTGTGAAACGATGGCATCCCAGATGGTACGTAAACATATGCGGGTATGAGCAATCTATAGATAGTGTTTTTTCGCACAAGAAAAATGTCTTTTATAAAACACTCGACAATCTGGCAATGATCAAGTTTTGTTGCCGAATGCCACCATCCGGGTGCCAGTAGAATATCATGAATCCAGCACATTTACTAATTTCGCTAATAATAGTGCATTGAGTAAAATAAGGATAAAGACACTATATGTATCTGATAATATTGTCATTATATTTTTATAATATTTATATTACATGCGTATTTAATTACATAAATCAATACAAATGAACGCACATTTATAGCATATATTATAATAATGAATATGAACATCTCGTCAGCTTGTCAATTAGAAGCCTTCATTTATTTTAGAGTTACTATGGACGGGGCACAGTAGTTCAATATATAATTTTCCTGGAAGAATCGAGCTTATCAAACAAACTAGTTGGGTCTTTCAGTCACAACATCTGCATCATTTCATTTAGGATTCCAATAAAGTTTAGCTATACAAGATGCACCACACACATTCACACATTTCATATTGTATACAGCACGTTTGCTTATTTCCGTGCTTCCAACACACAATTCATATTGTGTGCAGCACGTTTGCTTATTTCCGTGCTTCCAACCTGTAATTGCCACCTTTAGAACAGGGCAACCATCACACGAACATAATCACAGGAGATGTTACCGAGAAATAATTGCATTTCGCAGTCCTAATCAGGGGCCGTATTATCAAAACTTCGTAACTTTCTGTACTTCCGACAAAAAAGTTACGTGTTACGTAAGTACACCCTAATTTTGGCATTATCAAAACATTCGTACGTAAGACTTAGCTAAAAGCGTACTATCAAAACCATCTGGCCAACTGACCAATCAGAGGCTTTGGATTTGTTTACATTCTGTGAACTTCGATGGCGGGAATCGTTGCCTTCGATGGTATCGACTATCGAATACTGTCTGTATGTATTGCTCCTTGTTGACCCTGAAAAAGCCGTTCTAAAATAGTTGTGAACTTTTTTTAATAAACAGCGTGAGTTGAAGAAGAAATCTGTGTACGGAGCTAAAAATTATGGTTGGCAGAGATATAAAGTACCGACTGGAAGGAATGAATGATGAGAGTTGGGCGCGAAAGCTTTGCTTTCGCGCTTGTAAAATATAACGTCATATGCATTTGCTTGTAAAATATAACGTAAAAGGAAAACAAAATCAGTTTCTGGCATTAACTCAATTGATTTTTTTTCCAATAGCACTGTTTAGCACGATCACATATTTTGATCGTGCAAATGTTGCACGATCATGTAGTGGAGATATCACAAGTAGAGCCATCATTCTATGCGTGTATAATCCGCGCTGTCGGATTATTGACAAAATCCTATCACAAGTCAAGGTATTACTACTTGCTAGTAAATCAATAGTTTCCTATCGCTTCAGCAGGCACTCTGAACTTGTGCGGAACTTCACTTACGACATCTCCGAGCAGGCGTACAGTTACGTTACGTATCTTCCCGCGCAAATGTTTTGATAATACCACCTCTAGAGTTACGTCATCAAGTCAGCACTTACGCCGCTCGTAAGTCGATTTTGCGTACTTACGAAGTTTTGATAATACGGCCCCTGGTCGGTAACCTAAATTTGTGGAGATGAGTCCCAAGAAACACTTCTATCCGTAGCGAAAAACTAAGAACTCATTTACTGAAAATGCCTGCTGTTCTATCAGTTTACAAGAAAAACGACACGACTGGGAGATAAGTGTCTCAATCGCTCCAAATTTCGAATATATATTCAATAACCAATGGGCCATGTTATTAAGTGCTGAAAAATAACAATAAATAAAAAGCATATAAAGAAGCAATTTACTTGAAACTCTCTAATGTTTCGCTTCACTTTTCTATAATTTTCTCCTAAAACTTTCATTTTTTTTGCGCAGCACAAATATTGATAAATTGGTTCCACTATCCAGCGACAGTTGGGAAGGAAAAATATGACATTCGTACTAACGTAATTCCCTACTTTGATTGACCAGCCCTAAGAATAATGCATCAATAACAATCTGTTTTATTTGAATTTGCAACTGACACATAAAAAAACTTTTTGTGATAAAATTAATAATTCAAAATCCTTGTACGGTTTTTAACCCTTTATTTGCACTTTCGCATCAACCTGCAAAAAGTTTCGAATCTTTTACCTTATTTTGAGAGAAAGGCATGCTTTTTTCTCTGCCTCCTCTTTACTGCAATGCATTCCAGATGTTAATGTTGTTTTTATGTTTTCTCCTCCTTTACATTGCAGTCCTCAAATTCACGCAAACAGGCTGCAAAAAGAAACATGTGTTTAAATAGAAGAGTTACTCAAGCACGCAAAAGGTTAAAAAATATTTTAAAACGAGCGAGCATGTGAAATCGACACGATCGAGAAAGTCAAAATCACATTTATTGGAATATTTAGGCTGACTGTATGACATGCAAGATGGCGCTGTCGCTGATCAAGAAAAGAGAGCCCGGCGTAATCATGCAAGATTAAGGCGAACATCAGAGAATGTACTCACTTCTTATTTTCAGATATTTTCAAAAAAATCAGTGGCAATGTTCGAAGTATGTCATCAATTGAATAAATTTTTTACTCCTTTGGAAGAGTATAGCTTTTATTTTTTATCAATTACCTAGAGATAAATTTCCTTGTTCGTCACATGAAAAGTTAAAATATAATGATATGATTTCTTCATAATAAATTTTACGAGCTAAAAACTTAAAAGCAAAGAAAGCTCCACAAAAATTCATAGTATTTATTGCAGACGATTGTCGTGTTTGCAGACGATTGTCGTGTATTGCAGACGATTGTCGTGTATTGCAGACGATTGTCGTGTATTGCAGACGATTGTGTATTGCAGACGATTTTCGTGTATTGCAGACGATTGTCGTGTATTGCAGACGATTGTCTGTCGTGTATTGCATACGATTGTCGTGCATTGCAGACGATTGTCGTGTATTGCAGACGATTGTTGTGTTGCAGACATGCCTTGTTTTTATACAGCTAAAAATTCAAAGAAAAATAGCGGATATTGCACATTCTGCGCAGAAAATGAGGAAGAAAACTTCAACACTTGTAGGAAACTAAAGACTGCCCAGCGGTCATGGCATGACTGCAATGAGATTACAATGAAGATGACGTAAAGTTTTATATCGCAACTCATATCCCTTGTGTTTTCAAATACCTAGGAAGTCTCCAATACATTTATACCCGAATAAACGATTCTGATAGAAGCTACGAAGGATATCATCGAACCGTGTCATTTAAAGTAAGATTGATAAGTGCCGTCGTCTCGGTTGATTTAACGTAATTGATAAAATAACAGCGATTTTATATCATTAATGTGCCTAATGCTGATGTTCCTTGTATTTATACAAATTTTTTAATGATGCTGGAGCTGGCCTCCGTAATGTTTACGGTGGAGATAAGGGAGTTTATTTTGCGTTGTCTTAGCGTTCAAGCTCTTTGAAGTTATTTCAGCTCATTAGATGCAACGAACCATCACGATTAAAACTTACGGTTTATATCAAAATAAATTAACAGTTCTTACCATTGTTATTTCCAGTTGCATCCTGAAGCTGCTGTCGCCCTCAAAATCTGTTGGGTTCCTGCACAATTATTGACGTGAATAATATATGAAGGATAACACTTTAATTCCGTATTGTCCCTGCAGCAGACGGAATTAAAATATTTGTGACGATATTATCGAACAATACATTGATGTAGTTACTAAATTTAGCGATTAGAATAGATAGAGAATAAATCTTGATATTGTAAATATATCTTAAATTTAGCAATCAAAAACCAAGGAAAGCGTGCAGCTTTTTTCTTAGATATGAAATTCACATTTTAGAGCTGCATGATGACACTATTGGATTCCTTCTTTTATAATAAATACTGAATAAATAAATGCTCATACAAGTAGATCCAGCCCTCTACTTACTCTACTTTTTAGCCGAAAAAGTGTCAGCTTTTAGCCGTCGTGTGTGCAGTTCCTTGATCCTCAGGGAGGTGCTCTGTGCTTCTCGCCCGGGGCCTGGATGAGCTGTGCTCGGGTCACGGCAGCCGCGCCTTATATAGCCGGGGAACGGACTCCCCAGCTGACATTTTTCCGCTCAATAGCTGACGTTCCTGAGAAAAATGCATGAAAATCTGCTATACTTTGTGGCGTTTGATTGCGGGAGAGCATTAGTCATGCATTAATGGTTTAATTACCTTGAATAAATTTGATTGATAATTGAACTACACTTGCAGGACTTATTTTTTAAACGAGTAGCATTAGCAGCTGCAAATTAGATAATAAAATTCATCGTTGGTTGTAATAATGTCTTATAATATCACTGCTGAGGGTTGATTTAGCACAACAACACAGAGAAAGCAAAGAAAAAAAGAAAAGCACACAGAAACCCACAAAAAAAACAGAAACACATAAGAAGGCAGCAGAGATCAAAACATCAAAAAAAAAAAAATAAAAAAATCAGAACAATAAACTTTAAATGTGAAGAACAAGAAAAAGGAAATCTAGCTAAAGGAAAAAAAAAAAAAACCAAAGATACACTCCCAAAAAAGAAAAAAAAAAATACAAAAGAGAACACACACCGAAAACTGCCACACAGAATTTTGAAAAAATATCAAAAAAAAAAAAGAGAGAACATTCTCAGATGCGCCCCAAAATCGCACAAGAACACCCCGCGCTCTCTTCTCGAGAACAGACACAGCCACATCGCATATCACAAACACGGCCCAAAAATATCAAAAAAAATGAGACTCACACTCTCGCGTCGAGATCACACACGCGCGCGCATGAAAAAATATTTTAAAACATTGTGTGCGCGAGAAAAACTCCTATATAAAAACACATGTCTCTTTGCACACCCTGTGCACGAAAATGAGAACACCAAAACAAAAAAGAAGAAAACACAAAAACACAACAAAAACATAGAAAACACAGAAGAAAAAAGAAGAGGAAGAGAAAAACGCATGCCTTTCTCTCAAAATAAGGTAAAAGATTCCAAACATTTTGCAGGTTGATGCGAAAGTGCAAATAAAAGGTTAAAAACCATACAAGGATTTTGAATTATTAAATTTATCACAAAAAGTTTTTTTATGTGTCAGTTGCAAATTCAAATAAAACAGATTGTTATTGACGCATTATTCTTAGGGCTGGTCAATCAAAGTAGGGGAATTACGTTAGTACGAATGTCATATTTTTCCTTCCCAACTGTCGCTGCATGGATAGTGGAACCAATTTATCAATATATGTGCTACGCATAAAAATGAAAGTTCGAGGAGAAATTATAGAAAAGTGAAGCAAAACACTAAAGAGTTTCAAGTAAATTGCTTCTTTATATGTTTTTTATTGATTGTTCTTTTCCAGCACTTAATAATATGGCCCATTGGTTACTGAATATATATTCGAAATTTGGAGCGCTTGAGACACTTATCTCTCAGTCGTGTCGTTTTTCTTGTACACTGATAGAACAGCAGGCATTTTCAGTAAATGAGTTCTTAGTATTTCGCTGCGGATAGAAGTGTTTCTTGGGATTCATCTCCACATATTTAGGTTACCGACCTGAGTAGGACTGGGAAATGCAATTATTTCTCGGTAACATCTCCTGTGATTATGTTCGTGTGATGGTTGCCCTGTTCTAAAGGTGGCAATTACAGGTTGGAAGCACGGAAATAAGCAAACGTGCTGCACACAATATGAATTGTGTGTTGGAAGCACGGAAATAAGCAAACGTGCTGTATACAATATGAATTGTGTGAATGTGTGTGGTGCATCTTGTGTAGCTAAACTTTATTGGAATCCTAAATGAAACGATGCAGATGTTGTGACCGATAGACCCAACTATTTTGTTCGATAAGCTCTATTCTCCGAATCTGGCTTCGAGGAAAATTATATATTGAACTACTGTGCCCCGTCCGTAGTAACCCTAAATGAAGGCTTCTAATTGACAAGCTGACGAGATTTTCATATTAATTTTTATAATATGTGCTATAAATGTGCGTTCATTTGTATAGATTTATGTAATTAAACACGCATGTAATAATAATATTATAAAATATAATGGCAATATTATCAGATAGATATAGTGTATAGTGTTTTTGTCCTTATTTTAATCAATGCACTATTATTAGCGAAATTATTAAATGTACCGATCGCATTTCATGATATTCTACTGGCACCCGGATGGTGGCGTCCGCCAACAAAACGTGATCATTGCCAGATTGTCGAGTATTTTATAAAATACATTTTTGTCGTGCGAAAAAGAACTAGCTACACTGAGAGAAATTTTTGCCTCTAGAAGTGAGTCTTTCACATGAGTGGGTCATACTCATAGTGAACCACTTTCTTTACTTCACGCAGCAACAGCCGCAGTAAACCGGCACATGGGTCAGCGAATCAACGCTATGACTCAGTTGGCAGAGTGCCTTCCTTAAACGTGGAACATATGCGCGTATTGACTCCTCTGTGCTGGCAGCTTTCAGCTGTGGAACCTTTATTATCAATGTAAATATTGAGGAAATACAATACATTGATTTTTATGTGTCACCTGGCGCGTGTATTATAAGTTAATTCCACATTAATATTTTTAATTTTGTTGAAGCTGGACATGAAGATCGCTTCATATTTTGTGGTGGTCCTAACTTTATTCGTATAAAATCGGAGTATTATTGCATTGACTATAACTGTAGGGAGGAAGATATTGCCCGTTGACAATAAATGTAGGTAGAAAGTTATTTTATTAGTTCGAGGCAGTGCAAGTAACCGTCCCGCAATCACGAACTTTCGTCAGCCAAATAGTGCCACATTTCATGATCACCGAACATTTTGTACTGCTGCTACTGCGTATATGATCCTTCCACTAGTTCCACATGCGCTAAAAAACTAATTTTTTTCGGTAGCATCATTCTAATGCAACGTAAATAACATTTATAGTTTATTTACAACTGTGAATAAGGATAGTTTGACGTTGTGTTATTTGAATTTGACAATTTGACTCACGCCACTGTCGCCCTCTAGCGCCTCTTAACGAAGAGCCGTTAGAAGAACTGCGTCAAATTGCTGTCTAGACTCTGGAGAATAATTAGTCGGTGGCAAACTTTTTTTCATGGATTTGGGAGTTTGCAGTGTTATTGTTTAATAAAATTTAATGTACAGGAGCTGTAGATAAATGAAAAATTAACGTGGATCAGTAGGCTGTTTCTATTATGACGAGTCAGTGTACCTCAGTACCTACCTGTTTATACATAATCCTCATGAACTCCACTCTGCAGTGTGTTCTGTGTTCATCTTCCTCAAGTTCCTGTACATAAAAGAAAATCTTTCTATCTTTGTTCTTTCCTCAATCCAAAAATACCTGAGTTACAGATACAATGTCTAGTTGCTGATATTTCAATTCAGTATTAGTATACATAAGTTTACTGTTTCTTCATTTGTTTACTAACCCTCTAAAATGCTATGGCTACCCTGTTAAAGAAAAGGCATTTGAGTAATATAAGAACTTTTTATGGTGGTAAGATGGTTAAAATTTTAAGTTTCTAACAAGAATGTCATAATAATATTACACAACCTGAATTCTACCCGGCTGTGCTTCAATTTAATTTAATAATTTTAGGCAATCAGAAATTAAACACCTTTCTTATGTTACAATATAATGTTTTGGAATTTGTTTCATGAATTTGAATTATTAATTTTTACGAAAGGGTTATTTTTTTACTGTATAATCATCATAAAGCAGAACACTTTTTTATCATGAATTAAACTTTGAGTGAAATCGTTGCTGTGTCAAATTATCTTGCCTAATACCTTCATGTGGAAGAAACATGGGAGTGATAGGAGTCATAGGACTAGAACAGAAAAGATAATCAAGAGAGTGTGCTGTCTCTGCTGTGTGACCAAGAAAACAAGCATTTAAATGGCTAAAAAATCAGTTGGTTTGCCTTCAACATGCAGTCCAAAATAAAGAAATAGTTGTGGTGCATAAAGTTTATACCAGAACCTAACAAAATTCATTGTAATATAAGACAGAAAACTATTCCTTGATTCAGTATTCCTGGATTGTGAAGTGGTGATAAAGCTGACTTACTGACCTAATTTTGGTGATTGTGCTATCTTCATTCGTCAATCAGCAGAAGGCAAATGGGTTGTGGCCTCTATATGCTCCAGTAATTCAATGCTAAACCTAAGATGACTCCACTAGAGGCGTCAAAGCTAGACGAGTGTGGAGCTGGAGGAAAAGCGCCACGGTGACCACAGTCACCACTCACCACACTACGTGTAAGTTTAAATTATTTAAGAATATATCACTCCAAAGTCTCCAATCATGGCAGCAACCCATCCAATGTGTAGTCATATGCCTAATTATTGATTCTATTTCATAGAAGTCACAGAGAATTTTTTATATCCATTATTTTCTTTACATTCTCATCCATGAACTTGAATTTTGTTTTTTTACTCCATTTTTTATGATCACCTAAGATTCTGAGTCAACATTAAGTCTTGTTTATAATGTTGTCTGAAAATTTGGGAATAATCTTCACTCTCCAGGAATTTGTTTGCAATTGTGCAAGAATATCTCAGATTATCAGAACTTTTCTTCCTAGTTTATCTGTAGCAGATGGTGTTGTATTTTCATGAATGTCACTGCAGGCACATAATATACTTAAAATTTCCTTCCTGGTTCAAATAATTTTTTTTTCATAATTAACTGATGCAAATTAATTGAATAAAGAGATATTTGTCTCTTCTAAAGATAACCTGCAGAATGAAGTATATATTCACTTTGAGATCACCACAGAGTTATGATTTTTGTATAATTAAAAGTCTTTAGTGAATGTTATGATTCATGAATAAATAACTTTACGCTGCAAAAATATGATATAGACCCACCAATGTTTCATGCCATAAAATATACCTTTACAGCCTCATGAAATTTAAAAAATTACTCATATCAAATGAAACAAGTCTAATTAAAATGCTTTTTCAGTGCAACAATGCTGCTGAGCTCTCACCTACCCACCTTCCCTTCTGAAAGAGGAACTTCCCCTGGGCTACAATTCACCATCAAATTTGAATGCAGTCAGAAGGGTCAGTACTCAGTAGTGTGTCCAAAAGATGCAAACTTTACGGTCCCGCCACACAATATTTTAATAGATGAGTTATGATGATTTGTCAAAAATTGGCTGATAACATGATTTTTAAGAGTGCCTCAAGAGTACAAATGTTTGGTATATGAATACCTGATTAAACCTGAAAAAAATAATAAATTGCAAATTTTGAGACCTAATAGAAGTAGGTATTATTTTTTTTTGCTGATTAGTGGTGTGGTAACTACATCTATGTTTCAATAATGTTTACTTAACTTTCATTCAAATAGAAATGTCAGTCCAAACGAGGGAAGAAAGCAGTTGTTGAGACTGCCAATAAGTGAATGTAGACTGTCATCCGCCATTTTTTGTTCATTCTGTCTTGTTAGCCTTGCTCTTTTCAGATATTTTGCAACTGCAGGATCTATTAAGACTGCTTATTCTCCAATCAATCGATGGGTTGGCAAGCTAATGTCAGATCTGTCAGGAAGTGAAAAAGCTCACAGGTTATCAGTATAGTTATTTCCCATGCTGATGGCAGAATCGAGCTTCTTGGAGTTTGGGAGTTATATTATGTAAAATAATGAGACAACAAGAGGTATTCATGATTAGCCACATCCTACAGTCATGGCACTGTGAATTTCTTGTAGTAGGAATATGTTTACACAACATAGCTTCCAACGCCCAGCAAGATTAGGGATGTTTCTGCCCCGTTTGAGAAAGAATTAGGCTGACGCCTGCTTAGGATGCCTAATGGTTGGACAAAATCTATTTTTCCTATGGAATAACATTGTAAATAGGCTACATTTGGCTTCATGATAACTTTCGTCTTAGAATTTCAGGAAATGGCTCATCTTCTGGCGGTAGTATCAAAGCCATCATCACCTAGCGTCATCTCAACGGA
This sequence comes from Hyalella azteca, assembly GCF_000764305.2. Taxonomy (NCBI): domain Eukaryota; kingdom Metazoa; phylum Arthropoda; class Malacostraca; order Amphipoda; family Hyalellidae; genus Hyalella; species Hyalella azteca. The sequence goes on along the minus strand of NW_025930471.1, from coordinate 8,787 downwards.
GGATGCTCCTTCCAGTGTTGTCCCTGTTGGTTGATGTTCCCCGAGTCCCGGTCACGCCATGAAGCCCGCGATGCTCAGGAAAGCCGCCAGCTGAGCCAGCTTGGACCTAAGCTGTGCAACGGATGTTATGCCGGCCCGGACCCTAGGTGCTGCCAACTCCTGGCACTTCAGCAGAAGATGCTTGACGGTGTGGGGGAGTGCATGACATTAGGGGCGTAGCTCCGAGTGAGTGCTGACCAGGCGGTTTTTGTAGGAGTTTAATAGAGGGATGGTGACCATAGCGGAGTTTACCGAGGGGAACCCTGTCTGTCTGCACGGTTTAACTGCTTTTCTGTATGGCTGATGTCTGGCGGTATGTCGTCTATGATATTGTTGATTGGTGGATTCAAGAGCGAGTTCCGGGTTAGATGTGTGTGTACAGTATATGTTTGATGGAGTTGGCTGGAACTGTGGGCGGGTGTAAGGAGTCAAGTAATGTGAGAGAGTGGTTGTCTGGGGTGTAAGCTTTATGTCTGGGGGGAGTGGGGGTATGGGGTAAATGCTGAAAGTGATGGCAGAGGCTGATGGGGGTTGTATAGAGATGATGCAAGGAATTGGGCGCCCCTCATATCTAGATGTTCTTTCTGCATGGATGTGGCTGGGTGGCGTGTCTCGGGTGCTGCCCCAGAGCGATTCTGAGAGCTGGGTTCTGTTTGGTTTGTAGCTGGTTGTGGAGTGTGGGTGAAATAATGGATGCCCAGGCTGGACTGGCTTAGTCCATCGCTGAATGCATGCATTGTTTTTACACTGGTGCGAGGGTTTCTTTTTTCTGTCCGAATGTTGTTCCTGTGAGGGCTCTGAGTGTGTTTAGCCTAGGTCTGCATTTGTTTTTATGTTCGATATGCGTGGCCCGAAAGACATGGAAGTGTTGTGACACCTAGAATCTTGGTTTCACGTGTGTGGTATGATTATGTTGTTTAGTGTGATTGTTCCTGTTGGAGGTACTGCTGCCCATGCACGTACTGCTGAAACTTGAGAAAGTAAGAAAATATAACTTACAATGATTTGGCCTTCATTCTTCTGCAATATCGGTTGTTGCATGAACTGGTTTCTCGAATACAATTTAGAAGATTTAAATCTACTTTTGGGTGATATTTTGAAAGCATTGGGGTCTTGGGTACCATTTATAATATTATATTATTATACTTATTTTATGTTTGTTTTACAAAACATTATAATCCACGGTTTTGAACCAGAGGCTGAAATATAATTTTCTGTGAAAGAATTATCATGCTTCTAAAGTAAAGTTATATATGATATAAATGAATTTGTATGCATAAGTTCAATCAAAAGGGCGGTTTCCTAATAAATTGTATTTGGATGTTATTTGTATTTGATTATTCCTCCTCTATAGCACTCGCACGGTGCATGTAGTTTGCGAACAATCGGTTCGTCCTGTAGGCAAGCTACTTGACGCCACATGTACGTGGGTCATAGATAAAAGTTAAAGGGCTAGCAGTAGGCCAGTATGACCCACAAATGGGCAAGTGGGTCATACAAGTGACGGCGCTTGACTCACCAAAGTGGGTCATCCAGACCCACCCATTTGTCTCAGTGTATAGATTGCTCATACCCCGCATATGTTTATGTACCATCTGGGATGCCATCGTTTCACAGTTTTAAAAACTGCTGTTGATCATCGGTGTCCATTCCATATGTGCCGCCATAGCCAACTGCAATTACCGCAACCTGGCGCGGCCACCAACGGGTGTGTCATTCTTAATGCTCGTGTCCACACCGCGGCAGGGGGGTCCGGTGGGCCGGCATGGTCCTATTTAGGCAATATTCGCACAGTAATTTCATGGAATGATCCCGCACCTGCCGAATGACTGCATTTAGGTAGTGCAAATATTTTATTTCTGAATCCTATTGCTGGCCCATGAGTGTGAATATTTGGTAGGTACTTTTTGACAGACGCTCACGTCTCCTTTGCGGTAGGAATTTGTTTTGTCTAGTTTCATTAATCGAGTCTAGCACTATGTGGGTTATGTCTGGTAGGAAGCCAGGGGCAGACGTAAACAGAGTTGCAGGTATAGGCGGGACGTAAACAGATTTGCTGGTAGAGGCGTTACGTAAACAGAGTTGCTGGTAGAGGCGGGACGTAAACAGAGTTGCTGGTAGAGGCGGGACGTAAACAGAGTTGCTGGTAGAGGCGGGACGTAAACNACGATTGTCGTGTATTGCAAACGATTGTCGTGTATTGCAGACGGTTGTCGTGTATTGCAGACGATTGTCGTGTATTGCAGACGATTGTCGTGTATTGCAGACATGCCTTGTTTTAATACAGCTAAAAATTCAAAGAAAAATAGCAGATATTGCACATTCTGCGCAGAAAATGAGGAATAAAACTTCAACACTTGTAGGAAAATAAAGACTGTCCAGCGGTCATTGCATGACTGCAATGAGATTAGAATGAAGATGACGTCAAGTTTTATATCGCCAACTTATATCCCTTGTGTTTTCAAATACCTAGGAAGTCTCCAATACATTTATACCCGAATAAACGATTCTGATAGAAGCTACGAAGGATATCATCGAACCGTGTCATTTAAAGTAAGATTGATAAGTGCCGTCGACTCGGTTGATTTAAGTTAACGTAATTGATAAAATAACAGCGATTTCATATCATTAATGTGCCTAATGCTGATGTTCCTTGTATTTATACAATTTTTTTAATGATGTTGGAGCTGGCCTCCGTAATGTTTACGGTGGAGTTAAGGGAGTTTATATTGCGTTCTCTTAGCGTTCAAGCTCTTTGAAGTTATTTCAGCTCATTAGATGCAACGAACCATCACGATTAAAACTTATGGTTTAAATCAAAATAAATTAATACAGTTCTTACCATAGCTATTTCCAGTTGCATCCTGAAGCTGCTGTCGCCCTCAAAATCTGGTGGGTTCCTGCACAATTATTGACGTGAATAATAAATGCAGGAAAACACTTTAATTCCGTATTGTCACTGCAGCAGACGGAATTAAAATATTTGTGACGATATTATTGAACAATACATTGTTGTAGTTACTAAATTTAGCGATTAGAATAGATAGAGAATAAATCTTGATATTGTTAATGTATCTTAAATTTAGCAATCAAAAACCAAGGAAAGCGGGCAGCTTCTTTCTTAATATGAAATACACGTTCTAGAAATGCATGATGGCACTATTGCATTCCTTCTTTTATAAAAAATACTGAATAAATAAATGCTCATACAAGTAGATCCAGCCCTCTACTTACTCTACTTTTTAGCCGAAATAGTGTCAGCTTTTAGCCGTCGTGTGTGCAGTTCTTTGATCCTCAGGGAGGTGCTCTGTGCTTCTCGCCCGGGGCCTGGATGAGCTGTGCTCGGGTCACGGCAGCCGCGCCTTATATAGCCGGGGAACGGACTGCCCCAGCTGACATTTTTCCGCTCAATAGCTGACGTTCCTGAGAAAAATGCATGAAAATCTGCTATACTTTGCGGCGTTTGATTGCGGGAGAGCATTAGTCATGGCATTATAATGGTTCAATTACCTTGCATAAATTTGACTAATAATTGAACGACCACTTGCATGACTTACTTTTTAAACGAGTAGCATTAGCTGCTGCAAATTAGTTAATAAAATTCATCGTTGGTTGTAATAATATCTTATAATATCACTGCTGAGGGTTGATTTAGCACAGCAGCACAGCGATATTGAGTAAGCAAAGCAAAGCCTAGATTGACGCCGAAACGTAAGCGAAATGCATCATCAGTTAGGAGGGATGCATAGCTCATAAAATTTATTATAAAGAAATCATATCATTATATTTTAACTTTTCATGTGACGAACAAGGAAATTTATCTCTAGGTAATTGATAAAAAATAAAAGCTATACTCTTCCAAAACAGTAAAAAATTTATTCAATTGATGACATACTTCGAACTTTGCCACTGATTTTTTTTAAATATCTGAAAATAAGAAGCGAGTACATTCTCTGATGTTCGCCTTAATCTTGCATGATTACGCCGGGCTCTCTTTTCTTGATCAGCGACAGCGCCATCTTGCATGCCATACAGTCAGCCTAAATATTTCAATAAATGTGATTCTGACTTTCTCGTGTCGATTTCACATGCTCGCTCGTTTGAAAATATTTTTCAACATTTTGTGCGCTTGATTAACTCTTCTATTTAAACACATGTTTCTTTTTGCAGCCCGTTTGCCTGAATTAGAGGACTGCAATGCAAAGGAGGAGAAACATAAAAACAACATTAATATCTAGAATGCATAGTAGTAAAGAGGAGGCAGAGAAAAACGCATGCCTTTCTCTCAAAATAAGGTAAAAGATTCGAAACTTTTTGCAGGTTGATGCGAAAGTGCAAATAAAGGGTTAAAAACCATACAAAGATTTTGAATTATTAAATTTATCACAAAAAGTTTTTTTATGTGTCAGTTGCAAATTCAAATAAAACAGATTGTTATTGACGCATTATTCTTTGGGCTGGTCAATCAAAGTGGGGGAATTACGTTAGTACGAATGTCATGTTTTTCCTTCCCAACTGTCGCTGGATAGTGGAACCAATTTATCAATATTTGTGCTACGCATAAAAATGAAAGTTTGAGGAGAAAATTATAGAAAAGTAAAGCGAAACATTAAAGAGTTTCAAGTAAATTGCTTCCTTATATGCTTTTTATTTATTGTTATTTTTCAGCACTTAATAATATGGCCCATTGGAATAGCTAAAATTTATCGGAATCCTAAATGAAATGATGCAGATGTTGTGACCGAAAGACCCAACTAGTTTGTTCGACAAGCTCGGTTCTCCGAATCTGGCTTCGAGGAAAATTATATATTGAACTACTGTGCCCCGTCCGTAGTAACCCTAAATGAAGGCTTCTAATTGACAAGCTGACGAGATTTTCATATTTTTCATAATACCCAGTTCGAAATTCTCGCAGTCATTGCGGCCGTTCGCCGCAGAGACGTTCGCAAACGCGCAAATCTAGGCCGTTGTTGCCGACTTCACCTCGCGCCCAAGCAGTCTAGCGACGATATGGCCTCGTCTGCCACGAACAGCGCGAGGCCTAGGTCGGCAAAAGCTGCGGCAGGCAACTGGCCGCACCTCTGCCGCGGCCTACGTCGAATATGCCGGCGGTAACGGTTCAAGCTTTGATCGAGGAGGCAGGGAGAGGAAGGGGGTGAAGGGTGGGGAAGGCGGAGGAATATTGAAAGAACCTTCTAGGCATGAATCTCAATATGGAGCTTTTACCGGAAGAAACTGATTGGATTATTCACTTATTTAATTTCTCTAAAATTATGAGGTTTACATGATTTTTTATTTCTACATTTTTTTCGACAGTTCTATTCTATTCTATACTACAGCAAATCCATGTCGCCAGTATTTGTGGAACTAGTTCCATCCAGTATTGTGTGTGTTCAGTTTATTGACATAAATTCGATGAAAAACGTGAAATCGGTATATAATCTGAAAGTAAATATAATATAAATTTACGAAATAATAGAAATACTAAATGAACGCAAACGGTAACTGCCAGGCTACTGCGCATGCGCGACAGCGAACACTGCAGCGGCCGCCAGCGCATGCGCAGTAGTCTAACTAGTCTCCGCTCTATACAGTGGTGTGGCCGGGAAGTACAGAGAATGTACGTGTGGTGCAGTGAACACGACCCGAATTCGGTTAATTTTGGATAAATATTGGAGGTAAGGAACAGATGAAACGTCAAAATTTAATGTATTTACATTTTCATACGGTTTAAGATCTAATGCGCAACTATCAAGGCTAAATTTTGGTTACTGCAACTTTGCAAGTCATGAAACATTGCTTCTCGTTCAAGGATTCATCTTCAGCCAACTTACTGTATTGCTATCGAAAGGCACGCTTGCCTATTGAATCCGTTGTCAATCCACTCAATTCTAGTTAAACGTTATGATTATGATCTGAAATGAACTTTTTGTCTCTGAGTTATGTATAAATGTGCCACCGTAAAAATTTCGGGAAGCCTACTTTTTTCTATATTAAATTAGCTGATATTTTGAAACTAATCGAGATGACAGAGTCAGTTATTGAGTTAAACTTAGCACGTCTGTAAGCTCGTATTACTGGTCACAGGTTCACTGATCAAAACTGATGAAATCCATTTTGTTGCAGGCAAATGTTGAATGCAGCTAAACCCGACTACAACTTTGCCCGCGAAGCAGTCGAGGTCCGAGAGGAATCGGGTGAACAGTCTCTCAAGTTTCTCGGCATTGACTGCATCGATATCGGGTGCACGAGGGACCTGATATGCTGTCAAATTTCTGCTTATTGCACCAAACGATGATTGTTAATAAAGGTGAGAAATCAAATGGACGCCTAAGTTTGCATGATGAAGGGACTTTTTCCTCGTTGCGCTGCGTGCAGCATGGCGGATGCTGTCCCATACTCCCATTGTCACACGACCTAACTAAGGTGCTTGCTCGTACATGTTCAAAGACGACGCTATCTTCAAGGCACTAACT
>NW_025930471.1:0-2108 GCF_000764305.2 Hyalella azteca | reverse complement strand
GCCACAATATTGCGCTGCTGTGGACATTCCTGCGCTGTTGACCACCCTGGCGTTGCGCTGGGGCGAGCGTTGGCGCAGGCAAGTTCACCCGCGGCTGGCTTCCAGACTGCGGCGATTTCTGACTGGGTATGTGCTTTAAATGTGCGTTCATTTCTATTGAAATATGTAATTAAACACGCAAGTAATAATAATATTATAAAAATATAATGACAATATTATCAGATTCATTTAGTGCTTTAATCCTTATTTTACTCAATGCACTATTATTAGCGAAATTAATAAATATACCGAACGTTTTTCATGATATTCTTATACTGGCACCCGGATGGTGGCATTCGCCAACAAAACTTGATCATTGCCAGATTGTCTAGGATTTTATAAAAGACATTTTTGTTGTGCGAAAAGTAACTAGCTATAGATTGCTCATACCCCACATATGTTTATGAACCATCTGGGATGCCATCGTTTCAAAGCTGTATAACTACTGCTGTTGATCATCGGTGGACATTCTATATGTGCCGCCATAGCCAATTGCAATTACCGCAACCTGAGCGCCGGCCACCAACGGGTATGCCATTCTTGATGCTCGTGTCCACACCGCGACAGGGGGCCCTTGGGCCGGCATGGTCCTATTTAGGCAATATAGGCACAGTAATTTCGTGGAATGATCCCGCACCTGCCGAATGATTGAATTTAGGTAGTGCGAATATTTTATTTCTGAATCCTATTGCTGGCCCATGAGTGTGAATATTTGGTAGGTACTTTTTTTGACAGACTCTCACGTCTCCATTGCGTTAGGAATTTGTTTTGTCTAGTTTCATTAATCGAGTCTAGCACTATGTGGGTTATGTCTGGTAGGAAGCCAGGGGCAGACGTAAACAGAGTTGCTGGTAGAGGCGGGACGTAAACAGGGTTGCTGGTAGAGGCGGCACGAAACATGGTAGAGGCGGGACGTAAACAGAGTTGCTGGTAGAGGCGGGACGTAAACAGCTTCCTTGACGTAACCCCATAAGAAATAGTCACATATAGGGTGAGACTTGGTGATCTCGGTGGCCAGAAGTGTAGAGCCAGATCGTCATTTCCTATGCGACTTGCCCAACGCTCGGGAAAAGACTAGTTCTCGTTTGTGGGTCGAGTTTGACTACCGTTTAGATATTTGCCATGCAGCGCAAGGAGGAGATATTGAACATTTGTAAATATGTAGAAAAACTTGAATCTGTCTCGTTCTATCTGTGAATAAATTATTCATATTTAATATATACTTAAATCAATACGAAGTTATTAAATTCGGTCCATCATTTAGAATAACCCTGTATTGTCGAAGAAAAATTTGCGTATTCCTATACAGAAATCAAAGAAAAATAAATTCCAAGCTATTGGTAGAACCGGATGATCAATTCGATGTATTCGTACTAGATACAAATTTACATTTCTGTGCCTCTGTTGTGTTTAACTAATTAACATTTATTTTTTCTTTATTCGAAAACAAAAGGTGTTTCTGAACTTCATTATTACCAAAGACTGGCACCACAGTGACAAAGCCATTACAATTTTTGGGATTGTATGATTTAAAGTGAAAGTGTATAGAACAACATTCTGAAAAGACTATGCTTCTAACAGAACTAAAGGTTGCTGTGGTACGGCTGTGGTATATTCAGCGCCATATAAGGCTATTAGAAACGAAACGGTTGAACGTTCTAATAGAACTTGAAGTGAATTAAAGCAAAAATCGCTTTATCGCATTGGTGCTCAAAATGCTAAATCAATGAAGAATAACGTGGATAAGATAAAGACGAGAATAAGGATTTGGTCGCAGATAGCAAAACCTGAAATCCTGCAATGAAGGATTTCTAAGAGATATTTTCAGACGATCTCATTAGATAGACGATGGAAATACAATATCTTCGAAAGCAATCCAAAACTGGTACCACTCTAAATTCAAGTTTCCGTTTACTGTTTGATTAAGTAGGGACAATCTTTTTTTTTTTTATCCTCTTCCATTTTCCAAATTTCGAAGCTGCCGAACCATCGTTTGCACACAGGTATACGACGATTGTATTGCACAGGTATTGCAGACGATTTTCGTGTATTGCAAACGATTTTCGTGT
>NW_025930470.1:0-52852 GCF_000764305.2 Hyalella azteca | reverse complement strand
TGTTACTGCCAGCGAATGCCGTTACTTGAGTTATGTTACTGGCAGCGAATGCCGTTACTTGAGTTATGTTACTGGCAGCGAATGCCGTTACTCGAGTTCTGTTACTGCCAGCGAATGCCGTTACTCGAGTTCTGTTACTGGTCATATTATTTTATTGGAAAAGTCACTTTAATTCTTTTGTTTGAAAGTCATCCTAATCGTTCTCTTCTGCTAACGAAGGCACTGTAATAATATTTTACAGATTGAATAAGTCATCATATCTTGTCATTTTCTAGTCCTAAAGAAGTCATCTTGCTCTCCTGATGCAGAAGTCATCCTAGAGATCCTGTAGTCTTGAAAAAGTCATCTCGCTCTCCTGATGCAGAAGTCATCCTAGTCATCCTGTAGTCTTTTAAAGAAGTCATCTCGCTCTCCTGATGCAGAAGTCATCCTAGTCATCTTGTAGTCCTATAAAGAAGTCATCTCGCTCTCCTGATGCAGAAGTCAACCTAGTCATCCTGTAGTCCTATAAAGAAGTCATCTTTCTCTCCTGATGCAGAAGTCATCCTAGTCATCCTGTAGTCTTTTAAAGAAGTCATCTCGGCAGAAGTCATCCTAGTCATCCTGTAGTCCTGAAGAAGTCATCTTGCTCTCCTGATGCAGAAGTCATCCTAGTCATCCTGTAGTCCTATAAAGAAGTCATCTCGCTCTCCTGATGCAGAAGTCATCCTAGTCATCCTGTAGTCCTATAAAGAAGTCATCTTTCCCTCCTGATGCAGAAGTCATCCTAGTCATCCTGTAGTCCTGAAGAAGTCATCTTGCTCTCCTGATGCAGAAGTCATCCTAGTCATCCTGTAGTCATCTTGGTCTCTTGATGCACAAGTCATACTAGTCATCTTCTCTCCTTGTACGCATTCTGTAACGTCTACCGCTGGCCGCACCAAGCAACTCCGCGCTGCCTCGCCACAACCTCGACGCGAGAGTGCGGTTATGCAGATTTTTTTCTGGCATTGCCAGAAAAATCTCATTTCAGAAAAAAATGCCAGAAGAATGTCATTAAATGGTAAATGGATGATATGGGACCCTGAAATTGTTGATATTTGTATATAATAATTGCCGATTACTGCTCGCGATCATAACATAATAATTGATACTAGTCCAATTTGTTACATTTCATTGGTTACAATTCACTTAAATTCACGAGGGCTCAGTTTGCTCGTGAAGTTTGATGATACGAAGACAAATGTTACCTAGGACTTTCGATAGAAAATAATTATAGATTACCCAGGATTAGCTTTCCGTTTTCATATATCCTATAGTCTCATTCACGAGACCAGAAAAACAGCGCAACAGATTATGGTTAGTCAAACCTTCCAGTTTAAAAGCCATAAAATACTTCGTCTTGATATGATTCAATTCACCGGCATCCACTACACTGACGTACCACCGGCGCTCTCCATGCGTCATAAGCAGAGAAATGTTCAAGAAAGTCCCTCAACTCTAAACATTTGAGTTTCGGCCGTCTACATAGCAGGTGTGGCCACGCCTGAAGTTGGTGTAAGTGAAGCATGCTTCATATAGCCTTTCATAGCAGCTTATGTGGTGCTGCTGAATGCTCAAGAATAGCTCCTCATTAGCATGGTAAAAGATAGTAGAATCTTTAGCTGCCTGGCGCCCACTTCAAAGACGGTTTATGACTCTCGTATAACGCCATAGAGGAGCTAAGGCAAAGACCATTTTAGCACCTGCCTTGCCCAACTTTGAGTTTCAAAGTGTAGGAAATGGCACACAAAACTTTATTTATGGAATCTCTACCAGGAAGAACGTATTACTAAAGACATTTTATATACTTAGACGAGATCTGAATCAAAAAAATAATTATTTGTATGACAAAAAATCGAATAATCCATTTTGATAGTCACAAATTATCTCCAAATATCTACCAACGCGAAGCAAAAATATTTTAGAGGTCACCGATTTCACTGTCATGGCTATCGAATTCTATTTTCCAGTTTTTGAGGATAAACTTGTTTTGGAGAAACGAAACGAAGGCCCTGCAAGCCATTGTGGCAGTGGCCGTCTTGTGCTGTGGCGGGCTCAATAACAACAGCCACAACAAATGCCACACAAACTCGCGCGTATCCGGGCTTCCGTTTTTGTGGACCGTTTCCGAGTTTTATTCTGCAGAGAACGGCAGCAGATCCGACAGCGGAGTGGTTCCTTGACGCACGAGTTTGTTGACAAAAGAGGCCAATTGTGGCCTTGAGGATACATTTTCGTATTGATGTGGACAAGTCTTCTCATTCATTTTAGACAAAATTATGTTTCTACAAGGAAACAAAGCTCCATTGGGCAAAGCTTCATTATTTCCTTTGAGTTTATCTTTGGATCGTTGAAAAATACTCCTAGCAAGGCGTGCCAGCTATTGCGACGGAGAAGCCAAATTAAAAATACATAGAAAAAGAAGAAGTTGCAGCTTTTCGGCAAGAAATTTGAATCAACTAATTCGAAAGTGAAGAAAACCATTTAAAAATTTTTATTTTCCTGACCGGGACTGTGCATTGTCATGATATTAGCATGCACAGCGGGGCTATGCATTGTCATGATAATGGATGACTATTCCTGTAAGATGGAGATTAATAGATACTGCTGATACTTATTTTGGGGTGATGAATTACCTTTTTATTGTGGAGAATGGATAATTTTTATTTATTCCTCAACTGAATGTAATCTATAGAGAGACTATTCAATGCATTTCAGAGACATATGAGGCTTTGTATAAATAAGAACAGCTACTGCTGCGGCATAAAAAGCTACAGCAACCAAACCGAATACGCACCACACATCACCATCGTACGGCTGTATTGTGACGCGTCTCCATGTCGCAGCTCTTGTCCATCCTCCTCAAGGCGGCGTCTTTATTGCGCCATCGCCTCGCGCCGCGCCTGCAGCTCGTCTCCATGTCGCAGTTCTTGTCTCTTATACACATCTAGATGTGTATAAGAGACAGGTTCTTGTCCATCCTCCTCAAGGCGGCGTCTTTATTGCGCCATCGCCTCGCGCCGCGCCTGCAGCTCGTCTCCATGTCGCAGTTCTTGTCCATCCTCCTCAAGGCGGCGTCTTTATTGCACCATCGCCTCGCGCCGCGCCTGCAGCTCGGGGCGCGGGTGCCGCGCAGGCGCTCGTTTGCGGGACGCTTCAAGGCGACCAGCGCGTCCGGCCCTGTATAATATTTGCCTTGGGAATAAATATTGCGCTCATGCCTACGATATTTTGCAGTAGTTAATTTTGGATATTCTCGATCTGTCAAACGTTCACTTTCAAAAAATCCTCATTACAGTTTGTTATGAAGATGATAGACCTCGTGTATAGTTTCACGAAACGAGCTTTCGTTATTTTCGCTTATTTATCATTTAGTCTCTCGATAATGTAACGAACGTATCTCTAAGCATAAATAAGACATACTACAGAACGTACAGTAACGTGTTTGCATAAATAAAACATACCACATAGGTAGAAACTATATGAGATCAGCCAAGCTACCACATAATAAAGGAATAAACTGTTTGGGCTGCCATTTTCCCCCTGGCGACGCAAAATGAGATGCCACAACACAATGGGATGTCCGTAAATGTACTGTTTCAGCCTATACGCGCCTCGCTCCGCTGCCACGGATGGTTTTTCAATATTTTAGAGGTTGTTTCCTGCAGAGCAATTCTTGCTCTTGATCCGGGATGTGATGTCATTTCACGGGGCAATTTGAACGCAATGGCATCGGTTGAAATGCCAAAAAGTTTTAGAACAACGTGATTGATCCAGAATGTTATTTCAAACGCGATGATTTTTAATTAATAAATTCTATGATATCGTCCGACTGTTGTAAGAGATCTTCATTATGAATTTATGAAGCGTGAAAAATGACATCTGGCCAAGAATCTACAACGCTCAGTAGTTCACTGGTCTATAAACGAAGAAATAATTTTAAACCCTTACAATATTTAAGAATAAATAAATATTGTAGAGCGTATTGTTTCCATTATGTCGAACAAGTCCACTCTTCAAAATTTTTTCATCGAAGCCGAATTTCACAAAAATGAAGTACAATTTGAAATCTCTATGATGAAACATTTAAATAATAAGTTAATTCTGAATTCTACTCAGTCACATTTTGGGATCTAACCTCTAATAAAGTATGCCATTAGTACAATAAAATCGAATAATTCGAGTATTTGATTAAGTAGTCATAGAAATGAAAATTTCATCGCTGGATGTTGATCGTGAAAGGTAAACAAGACCAACACAATATATGAGAACTCTCCACGAAATTTGCACGACAAGCAGATGCAACAACCCTCACAGACCGCGGTGAGAGATAACTTTATGTACGGTGTCTCACTCTGTTAGGCTCGTACCTACTATCGTATCTACTACTAGTGTAGTTTACTCGACTAGTATATTACCTGAGGATATTTATTTCAAAATTTTCTTATAAAAAATAACAAGTCAATGATCGAATTATTTATTGTTGACCGGATGGATGTGAAAGTGACTGATTAAGTGGCTGATTAAGTCAATAGGATCTCTTTCGAAGAAAATGATATGCCAGAAATCATCGATAATGAGCATTAATTTCGAGTGAATTGCCGGTGAGCCTTAATGAGACAGATTGGCTAGGAGATTACCAATGCGCCGAATGATTGGCTAGGAGATTACCAATGCGCCGAATGATTGGTTAGGAGATTACCAATGCGCCATATGATTGGTTAGGAGATTACCAATGCGCCGAATGATTGGCTAGGAGATTACTTGTTCGCCGAATGAGTTCGATGAGGAAGTGAACTGCAAATACATCACCATGAAGTACAAGAGCTACTTATTACAGAGAGCTGTCACTCGCTCCCAAATGATCAGCTGCTCGTGCATGTGAGTTGTTTAGTTTAATTCCTACCACAAACATACATGCGATCTGCAGAAGGGTATGAATCAACAGCAAGAAATACACAAAATAACTAACAACAGAAGATCACGGAAGCTTTAGTTTTTTAATCGTTCGACTTTTATTTAGATAAATAGAAGTAGAACCAACTGTTGAGCAAAAATTATTACTTTAGCATGAAATATGAGTACTAGAGCGTTGACAGCGTGGATTGGCAATTTATATTAATAGGTATCAGATTCCTGTAAAAAAATTCGTCTCTAAAATTTCAAAGTTTTGTAGAATGAATTTTGAATTTTGTTTGTTTAGGAATGCATATGAATTTTGTTTTTAAAACGCAGGTGAATCGTGCATAATTAATTACCGCCGTTAGATCTTTCCTTGCCAGTTACAAAGTTACTGTTAGTTACATGCGTTGCTATCGTTGAAAATATTAGATGGGATAGACAGCTTTACTTCGTCCATCAAAGCCTCAAAATTAATAGTAGCCTGAATATTAACGTCATTAATCTGTACACAATATTATCTAATAATTAGTATTACCTTGCAAACCACCATTGCATTCATCAAAATTCATCACGAAAAGTAAACTAGAGATTTCTGCTGCGGTTAATTACACTAGCTGATAATCAGCATCCGAGAATTAAAATATGTCATCAAAGTAAATTTTTTGCAACCATCCTTCAACAAATTCCTGTCTTCGCGGTGACCTGCACCAACACATCAGTCACGCCGGCCCCTCTTGCGTTATTTTGTTCTGATTTAATTGGCGGACGCGAGGGGAGAAAATGATTGTCCGAGACTGCGGATTGGCGGTCTGATGAAAACTATTTTCACTCGCAAGAGCTTCAATTTCTGCGTAAACTGAACTGACTGAATTCATTTTACGGATGGAATAATGACGAAAATAATATGTACCCGACCGCATAGCAGCCTAAAATCTATTCTGGATGCAGTTAATACAAGTTACTGCTCAAGTTCACCAGCAATTTTTTCTTTTCGTTGTGAACACGACACCTAAAATTCAAATGAATTGAAATTTTGAGGTAGGAATAAATTTCGTTTACGAGTGTTTGCGTTGCCGCGACCGATATTTAAATTTTGGAAGCAAAGTCCGTAGGCTTTGAACTGAGATAGTGTTTGTACAAAACTACGAAATAAGTAACGATAGTAAATTTTATCAAATTTTAAAGAAATTTTTGGCCGGCAAAACCTGCAGAATTATAAAATGAAATCGTTTTTAACTACCTTATTGGTATCGCAATAATAGAGACAATTTATAGCTTTAGGGTTTGGGGCAGGCAGCTAACTAGGCTTGCTTGCTAGAGGCTCGTAATGAGTGGAAAATCAAATACGCAGGCTTTTGTTTTGCACAACATTCACCTAAAATGTATTGTACTCGAGTTATAGCGATTTCGTTCATGACTTTGAATTAATGTGATAAAATATTTAGAAATTTAGAATTAGATTTAATTGTAGAAATAAGACTTTGTTTGTATATGAACGTAACCACAATGAATACGTCCGTAGTTAACTTCATTCCAATTATTATTATTTCGAGTCATTCCACCAGAACCTCTTAATAGAGTGTGATTTCGCTTAGGTGTAGCACTGGTCCTACCGTACTATTTACTTTGTTTAATAGATGAATTGATTTATACTGTTTATAATAGTTTTCTACGTATCAACATTCGTGACTTGTACTTATCTGTTATTTATACAGGGTTCCATACAAAGACCAAAAAAAGGCGTCTTTATTTTCCTCAAAGTGAACGTGAGACGCTTCAAAAGTTTACTCTGCAGAATTTAAAAAGTTCCACTCAAATGAGATTAAAAAGACAGAAATGAGCAGAAAATTCGACATTAATGAGACGATAAGCCGACGAAAGTGACATGAGTATCCGACGTAAACGACTTGAAAATCCGACGAAAATTAAATGAAAATCCCACGTATGTGCGATGAGAATCAGACGTAACTGAGATGAAAATCCGACATTAAGAAGACGAATATCCGACGAAAGTGACACGAGTGTCCGACGAAAATGAGATGAAAACCCGAAATAGATGAGAATAGAATCCCGCAAAAATGCACTGAAAATTTGAAGTAACTGAGACGAGAGTCCGACTTAACTTGAATGAGAATCAAAAGTAAACGATGTGAGCATCTGACGTAAATCAAACGTCTATAAAAAGTAGAATTAAGTCAGACGGGAAGTAGCCATAATATAGAAAATTACTAATTAGTTGCCCCGTGCTCGAAAAAATTTGATCAAACTCGATGTAAATAAAATAATTTCAGTAATATGTGATTACAGTTCCACATAAATACTTGTTTACTTAATTTATGCATGAAAATTAAAAGTTTTTGAACATTTATGCCAGCATCAAATTTTCGAACATCAAGTTAATTTACTGGAAAACTTAGCTTTCCACAGCGCCTCTTTAATAATTAGATCAAAGATTCATGAGCGATGAAGCCTGAGTGATCTAAAAGCTAGTGTTTATTCGCACCAGAAATCGATTAAAAATCCTCGAGCCGCTGCAAAAATTACCATCTCGTGTCAGTAGGTGGTAAACAACTAGACTTATTTAGAACGCACTCAACACGTGTCGTAGTCGAAACAGAAGCTGAAGAGAGATTCAACAAAAATGATGCATAAAAAGTCAATGTAATTTATTATTCGCTTACAATCACTTTTTATATATACAGGCGACAGAATTCGTCGCCTTAGCATTAAATTAAAAAAAAGGACCGTTCACTAAATGAATTTTTCTTGCTTCAATCTATCATTGCGCTTAAGTAAGTTCGTTGATCATGCATAACACGAGGAAACAGCTCCTGATTAATCATTGGGGCAAGAGCCTCACGGGAGCCACGGTGGCGCATACAATTAGCGATGCAGGCGGTGTAGTGCCACCGCCCACCGTATTAATGTCGGAGCAATGTTTGAGAGCAGCCCAGCCGCCACGGAACAAAGTTTGCGAGGAGCCCAGCCGCCACGGAGCAATGTTTGAGAGCAGCCCAGCCGCCACGGAGCAATGTTTGGGAGCAGCCCAGCCGCCACGGAGCAATGTTTGAGAGCAGCCCAGCCGCCACGGAGCAAAGTTTAAGAGCAGCCCAGCCGCCACGGAGCAAAGTTTAAGAGCAGCCCAGCCGCCACGGAGCAAAGTTTGAGAGCAGCCCAGCATACGCGCAGATAAGTAAGAGTTCAACTACGGAAAAATTATGATGTCGTAAAAAGTACCGACACAACATAATAATATTGCGACCAAACAGTACCATAACTTAATGCTACAAAAGCGAGCTTTATTTCAGTCTCCCTTCTGGATGCTATAAGTTGCGGCAGAAAAACAATAAAGATGTCCGGCCTAACTGACTCTGTGTCTAATATTCGAACATTAAGTTCTGGAAAATCGCTTGAAGAAAAAGTGGAAACTTTTAATGTCGTTTGGTCACAAAAGTATACGGAATTGAAGCCGGCATCTCAGTGCATTAGAGCCAAATCTTGGCTAAGAATTTCCAAATCAATTGGGGTAAAAATTACATTGAAAAGTATTTCAAGGGAAAAATTTGACAGGTGCCAAACACGAGAACTTCATGGTTATTCATGAGTAAGAAAATACGTCGCAGGAGTGATTTTATAATTTCCATCAACATTCGATAGTAAAATATAAATGCCATATCCTGTGAAAATCTCAATTCAAACTGCTTGTTAAAATTGCTATTCAATATGAATAAATTTTGGGGGCTTTAAAATAACTTTAGAGCAAAAAAATAATATTTCTTAGCTGGTATTTTATTTTTGATATATCGTAAGGCTGTAATGGTATAGACTCCAGTTCTAAAGAATATTTAGTAATCGAAATTGTTAAAGTAAAAAAAAATATTGTTATTTTTTGTAATACTCAATTATTCAGATTTTTATTCATAGCAAATTAGTTAATTCATAATTAGTAGGTTCCTATTTATGTGTAATCGGTAATTTTATGGTGTTCTGCACCGGTGTGCGATGATTAACGCGTCACTTATAGGTTTGTGAAAGAGGAGGGATACGAGCGGGAGAAGCCAGATAGCACCGGACAAGAGACGAATGAGGCAACCGTCATTTCACGTGAATTTCTACCAATTCCTTGGTCACTTTTCTTCTGGATAACTAGATCAACCGTGAAGGCCTAAGATCAGTTATAACGCCGTGTTACTGAAATGATCAATCGTAAGAATTGCCTTACTACGAACCAAAAATGTAACTCGTGTAAAGACAGACGGTGCTGAAGTGTCCTTTGATGACGTGAATTATTTCTTTGTAAATCTTCGTGCTGAATTACGAATCGAATCAACTCTATGTAAGATTGCACATCTTTGAATATTAAGAGAGCTTAATAGACGTAATTGGCCGCGGTGCTGATTCCGTTGAATCCCCAGCACCCGTAACGGTCCCGGCTCATCAAATGAAATCATCGCGATTGTGGGAAGAGTGGAATATTTACTTGAAAATTTGTCATTGAAAGAAAACCGCATCTATACCTATTTGTCATTGTATGATTTAACGGCTAGTATCTGATCAACTCTGGAGACGTCAAGATAACCCCTGTAAGTTAAATATAGCATTTGAGACAATTGCTGTATTATAAAGACAATTGCTGCAGGGTGTGGATCTTCCGTGTGATTGAATAGAACGATTATTGTTATTTATTATATTGAAATAATTATCTTTTATTGCAATAAATGTTTATTTGCTGAGGCCTTACAATAAACCTTTGGTTTCAGCGTATTTTGTTCATGATTATGACTTCATAACTTGCACCATGATCACCTTCAGCCAGGCTGGTTTCAGATTATCTCGCCAACGCAATGTATAGTAGACTAACGATCATGGTCAGTAGATGCTAGTGGTTCTCCGCTACAAGGCTCCTGCCGATTCTTAATCAATATGTTAAAATAGCAAATCTTCTTGAAAGCGTCGTAATAACAACAAAACTGTATGCTTGTATACGAAGTAACTTGTCAGTATACTTTAAATTCTCGAAAATTACCTAATTATTCCCACTCCGACATGTTTATTTAAAATTTTTAAAACTGCTGACCGCAGTGCTTAGCGATTCAATTAAGATCGAAGACTTGGAAATCATTCTCAGAGCTGATCGTTGACTTCTCATAGCTCAACAACATCATTAGAAATTGCATAAGATTCCTACATATTAAACAGTGTACGCTGTTTACATCAAGCATCAATTAAATAATTAAGAGAGAGCAAAGTTTGAGAAGAAGATTTGCTTTGCTCTCTCTCTTGAGTGCTGAAGATTTCTGCTGTAATCTTCAACAGTCAACAAGTTATTAAATCATTACTATAATCCGTATTTACAAAGTTCATCAACAATTAACTAACTATCAAATAATAACAGTAATCCGCTTCATCAGAGTACATCAACAACCAATAAAGTCAACAGAGTCCACCAGGCTTGGCGTATAAGGCAGATGCTTATATCAGGACGCATTTTTACCTAAAGAGTAACTATGATGCAATAATTAAATCATTTATGTGCATTTGGTCATTAATTTTTAATTATTTATTTTTAGATTGAGCCTTACATTGAATTTTGAATTGAATTTTAAATTGAACCTTACCTTATACAATGTCCTTACATTGACATTTTTAGAATCATTATCAATGATTTTGAAAATAACTTGTTTTTCTTCGGTCAAACTGTTGACAAGACAACAATGAAAGTTAGAAATCCACAATACCTACTGAAAACCAAGCAATCAGCAAGTCAGGGTCTGGAGTATGTAATTTTAACCTCAAGTTCAGTAGCGTATTTACCTGCAGAAGCGTTGCCGTTAGACAGATAAGATTGTTGATAAGAAGTAAAGCTTTACAGTTAAGAAAAGTTGGACCTTCTGAGGGTCTTGTGCAAACGCAGAATAGCGAAGGTAATGGCGAATGCGTGTGGTACTAATGGAGTAATCCAGGAATAGATTTTTTCAAAATTTCTAGTATAAGTATTAAAATATCTCGTAAAAGTGATTCAAAGATATAGATCGTATAAGTGATTCACGCCAGTTTCTACTCAAAGCAAACACTTTGACCTCGTTTAGAATATTTTCCAGTTACTGCTAACGAACTATTTCTGCTTAGAACTGATTAATTTGGTAGATTGACGAATAATTCCTATATGCTTGCGATGTATCGTTGATGTTCTTAATTTTATCGTCTTGACACGAACCATCATCAGCTCTCGTGCTTCTCATTGACTGAGTATTCAAAGCAATGTAAGCCGCAATGGAAAAGAAATTATAAAAGAATGGGGGATGGCATAATTACAGCTAAAATGGTTTTTTAATATAAAAACCGTTTTGACGTTCTATCATATGGAGCTGTATTTTTATAAGTCATTCACCTGAAAAGCCATACTATACACTACTTTTCTGCATAATTCCCATTGATAATGAGGCATTTATCGTATCTTGGGACCAACTTTTGAATGTCATCGTTAAAGAAGCTTGCCGCCTAATTAGACAATTGCGTATAAATAACATGTCGTGAGACATCAGACTTTCAAAAAAAGTTAAGAGATCGTAAGTTCATCAGCCAATCATTGACGGCCTTTCAAGCAAAATCCACCAATCATAGACAAGAAAATAGAGCCTAAGTACTTACGTTAACTTGGCGAGTTTTGAAAGTATGGCCCCAGGAAACTTTTCAGCTGAAAAAGAAATAGTGAATCATCTGTTTTCACCACACACTTCACTGAGCCGCGATTAACGTCAAGTGATTTCAAGCCTTCAGCGCAGAGAAACGCACGCACTCCGCCTTCAGCGGGATTTTCTTTCAATAGATTTAGGCATTCAAAACCATGTGCACGTACGTGGCAGTATTTTACAAACCTCACTTGCTCTAAAAACATGTCTCGTATAATTGTAACAAGATCAAAATGAGCAAAAAAAACTTGGAGCAAATAAAATTTAAGAAAAAGAGTGGTGCGAAGTCAAAGTTCCGCGAGCGCGTAATATATGCACCCTAATTTTGTGTTTCATGGACCCAGGCTCTTTTGCAATGATTGAACCTGTCTCGTACATGGCAACAATTCACAGTTCCTTTTAACGAACAAGAGGCAACACATGTCTGCCCAGAATTAAATTGACACTTTCCCTCCTAGTAAAATCTGGGAGTTGGAAAGAACCTAATCTTAAGCTTTCACAGTAGAAGGCGTACGGCTTAGGCTAAGAAGCCTCAAGGCCAGCGTAACTCCTCTGGGTCCGCGTAAAAACAACGCTCGTACGCAGCATCGTCTGATCTTTCTTCTTAAAAGTTCGCAAATATTCTGAAGCCTCTTCGTCAAAATAAAATAATTGTGTTAAATCACAATTACAATTCCACGAATGAATTACCGATAATACTTCATATATAGATCAGTATTAATATATACTTTCATTCAAATTGAATTTATACCAGCAAACTATTACGTAGGGTTTACTTAATATTTTACTCGTTAAATGATCCAGTGATTGTTACCGTCCACTTGAAAATCAAAGAAATGTCTTGATGCACTGCCCGATAAAAACAAGGGGCCAATCGGAGGCCAACAACTTTGCCTCTGCGGAGGCCAACAGGAACTCTGCGAACAACTGACCTGCGGCTGTCAACAGCTATAGGCCGATCTCTGTCCCTTGTAAGTAGAGTTAGCAGAAAAGTGCATTCACAGAAAATCGAACAAATTGTGAAAGTTTCATGTCTCCTTCAGATGTGCACTGCCACCGCATGAATCTCATCAACTTCATGCTTCATTTCTCATCAACTTCATGCACCTAGTCCAGCGGGCATAGAAGAAAGGTTTTGAATAAGGGCAACTTTTCGGTAGACGCTGCATATAGACTGCATTTATATACTGAGGAAATTTTTATATTTGCATATATATCGCATAAACATTACAAAGGCATTCGTGGCTCTACAATGGATAGAATCTCGGCTTTATCGTATGGAATAATTTCGGTACAAGAATACGTAAATAACGGCGTCCGAAGAACGCTTGAATTTAGAGAACCGGTCTTGGTTACATTGTTCGCGCAAGGACTCTATATATATATATACTGTTAGTTGAGTCAACTGCCATTTACTGCCATCAATTACTGTAACCAAAAAGAATTACCGTTATCGTAATTAAGCGTCTGCGCGCACCGGGTTGAAGAGTGGCAAAATGTTTACTATGAATTGAAGTTTTGCTTGACTTTGACATTAATTGCCATTTACGCACCTCAATTTTAGAGCGTAAGCGCTCTGTCAATTTGGTCAGCGGTTACTAATTGTTTTTGTGGTGTTCATGTTTTTAGAAAACAGAGTCGGGTATTTCCTCTAATTTTGTCTAATTTTGTAACGCTTTAGAGCGGGAAAAATTATATTGATCCATGAAGAAATGTTTCTCAAACTCAAACCTGACTAGTAGAACTAGCAAAGCAGCTGAACCCGACTAACATAGATGAACACCAACATACATAACCGTCATAGCCTCAACTAACAGCAGGTTAACCTGAGGTTCAACGCGTTAGCCAGGTCACTAGGTCACCACAAGGATGAACGAGTCACCCAGGATGGGTGACCCAGTCACTAGGTCACCACAAGGGTCACAACCCAGTTACTAGGTCACAACCCAGTCACTAGGTCACAACCAAGTCACTAGGTCACAACCCAGTCATTAGGTCACCACAAGGGTCATAACCCAGTCACTAGGTCACAACCTAGTCACTAGGTCACAACCTAGTCACTAGGTCACAAGGATGAACGGCTACATTAATATCCGCACCTGGGACGGGCGAATGAAATACGATGACGGGATCCGCGATACCAAAATATTGACGATCCTGGTATTCGAATAGAGTATATATACCGACGATTATATGCACAAGATTCATGATAGACTAGCAGGTTAGCTCGGCATTGTTCACCAAATATAGTCCCTGCAATTTAAGAATCGCGTTATTTCGAAACACAACATACAATATAACAACATAATAGAGATTATTTATTAGGAAACTTTTGAAAACCGTTTTTCTAACTACGGGGAAAATTCTTTCTATCAAATTTTTGTCGAACGATATGTGTAGTATCATAGATAAAAGGCATCGCGCGTCATGCAGTGATGCCGACATCATCTTCATCCATAACACGGAACAATTACCCTGAAATTTTTATCTATGCCGGACAATTATAATTACTCTGATTAATTTACAGGCCATTATGCTAAAATAATGAACATCCATGCAGTGATGAGGGTAGAAATAACGCACGAATATCTCTCTATCTCGTACTCATTGAAATGAACCCGATGAAAGATTCCATCTATTTCATTGCCCGAGCAATGACATGCCCCAATAAATCAAGTACGGTCGCTGCAGTTCGGTAACCTATTCGGCGGAGTTGAATGCGTTTCCGCGCTGGCGGAAATTAGATATCAAAGCTTCAATGGAGCTTGTTTGTGAGCAATGAACCCCACGGTCGCTCTGCATATCCCCTCGTCCAGACCCCAGCCCATGGGGATGAATCCATTCTCGCGTCCTCATCAAATTACGCAAATAAAAACAACAAATTTTGTCATGTTAGCTCAATTTGTCGCGAACAATGACACTTCCTGTACTTCGTGATTAAAGATGGTTAGTACAGTGAAACAAGATAAATTAAACATAATATAGTTTTTGAAGCAAAGTGCTACTTAAAATTATTGTGGTTAAATCGTAACTTAAAATATAGTAAAAGACATTGGAAGAAACACACGAGACGTGTACAGAACTCCGTGGTAAACATGGAATATGTTTCCGCCATCTTTTCTGTCGCATTTGATGTTACCCATGCAATCTCACGTGCTACAAAACTGTCAAGGGAGAGTGCAAAATTAATGTAAACTAAGGACCAATTTCAGACAAGGCTGAACAACATCCACGGCATTTGTTGAGATCTTTCGCTCGTTGCCGTCAAAAGTTCAGGTTATTAATTTTGCCGAGCGTGTTTCAGTGGAAGTTTGGAAGGTAATCAAGAGGGCGGGTGACAAAAATGAGCGGCATTTTTTGGTTGTCCAATCTTCTGATGTCGACCGGGCACTGGACTGGGAACACAGCATTGTTTCCATCAGTCGTAGCATAGTTACACTACAGGGCATGTAAAAATAGCATTGTTTCCCCTAGTCTTAGCATAGTTACTCACACTACAGGTCAAGTGAATATAGCATTTTTTCCATCAGTCTTAGCATAGTTACACTACAAGTCATGTAACAACGGCACTGTTTACCTCAGATTTAGAATAGCTGCCCTGAAGGTCATGTAAGCCTAGCATTACTCCGCTTCGACCCCTGTGTGTGACAACGCTGAACGCCTTCAAGAATCGACTTGACTCGGTTATGCGTTGTTACATTGTTAGGGAATAGTATAAATTTATTCATATTTCTTAGCAACAGTTTTTCCATTTTCATTTATACTTTTCAGTTCCGCATTTAGGTTTTGCGTACTTTGGGGATTCATTCATTCATGTTCTGGACAATCGGACTGGGCGCTTTTAGGGAGCGCGCGTTGCCGAAATTTTTGGACTTGAAGTTGTTAGGGAATATTATAAATTTATTCATGTTTCGTGGCATCAGTTTTTCCA
Organism: Hyalella azteca; assembly: GCF_000764305.2. Lineage (NCBI taxonomy): Eukaryota > Metazoa > Arthropoda > Malacostraca > Amphipoda > Hyalellidae > Hyalella > Hyalella azteca. The sequence continues at coordinate 37,306 of NW_025930470.1, read as the reverse complement.
TTTTCATTTAGGCTTTTCAGTTCCGCAGTTTAGGTTTTCTAAACTTTCACGATTTTATTCATTCATGTTTTAGTTACGCGCTGGTAAGGACTATATACAGGGGCACAACGCAAGTGTACAGATCTGTTTTACTGAATATATTGTGAACTCTTGTGCTTTGTATGAACTGAAATCCTTTCCTGACTTTGAGATAGTGAAAGAGGTAGTCCCCCAGCAATGTCGTCCTGTGGCAATTTTTTTAGCAGTTTGTGTTTGAATGCTAGACGACGAGACTCGACGACAGGCCCTCGTCGGCCTAATCATCTGCGTCGATTCATGCCATGAGATGATATGCTATTACATCCAAAAACGACAAATATTGGGCACGAACTCTTTTCATATACAGTTGTAAATTAGATTTAAAAAATATGAAAAAACGTGGTGAAATAAAGATTGTGCAACGACACAGTACCATTTTTAATTGAGAGTCATGCAATCAAAGTATTTCAGAACTAACTTTTAAGTATTCATGTCTGATTTATTTTTTGATGCATGGCAACTATACGTGCCACGGTGCCATAGTTGGTAGCGATACCTCGAGATATTCCCATCAACTATTCATCTTATGCAAGACTACTTGGGAATTTCCATTGAAATATTAATAAGTTAAAAAGTGATTTTTTATTAGTTCTCGATTTTATTGGAAACTAGTTATCCCTGTTTGGTTACAAAAACTGATGTTTCCCTACTGTACTTATTTATCTTTTCTTCACTCTGCGACGTTATCCCTCCCACAGGCTCCATACAATTTACTGGGCCACAAACTATGGCTCAGATTACCAGTAAATTGATAGCAGCGGCCGAGCAAGGGAGCCGAGACGTTCCTTTAGACGCCATTAATTTACAGAGACATTAATTGCTCAGGAATGCGGCCAAATAACGTGCCACAACGCAGTCTGCAATGACCTTACCTCATTGGCTACTAATGAGATGATCACGTTTGTTATGGGAGCAGCTCGCTCGAACAATTCATTAGTGAACAATTCCTGAAACAGGCGTTGTCAAACTCTATGATTGTTCTGCACGCACAACTTGCCAGCTTCTGAAATGTGTACTGATATAAGCATTCACCCGCCAATCTGATGCAGCAAGGAAACAAGTTTTAAATTAACTGTCATTGATGGCGTGCGAGCTAAACCATCCCGCATATAAACGGCCACCGCGGAGCCCCGTAAATCTTCAGCTCAGCAATGAAGAGGCAATTCATTTACGAGACGATATTCCTCAGGCCAATAAATCCAGCGTAAACCAGTCAAGTGCCGATCTCTGCAGAGCATCTATATTGGGGGAGAACTGCTATAGTGATATCAGCATGCACCTTTAAATAACAATCCACTTATTTTATGTAGCAAAATCCAGAATGTAAGAGAAGGATTAATACTCAGAAGTAATAATTACATCAACTGCCATATAGACGCGTGACTCAGCATAGCTTATGCTGGCTTCGTGGGCATTCAACCTCGCCTCGCACCTAATTGAATCGAGAAGCTGGGCCGACGGCCAACTTGACTGCGATATATAGTTGGATCGTCGGAACTTGTGCTTAATAGTGTTGATAAAGGTAAAATATAACAGGATTCGAAGTAATAGTTTGGATATAAAGCCTAATATATCGAAAAATTCATGTGTCGAAGTTCTCTATTGAAGTTTCTTGCCAGGCTTTCATGCTCGATCAAACATCGCAGGAATAAGTTCGAGCAACGCTACCTACGACGGACGCGCAACAAAGTTGCTCGAGCTGCGCGAGACTGCGATCCTCCCCTAACGAGATACTCGCCAAGCGTCCACAGCAAAGAATTGCACCGCGGCTTTTCTTGTCCGTCCGTCAATGCTCTTGTGATGTTGACTAGCAATTATTCCGCGTTTCGCAAGATCCTCGAAGATTCTTTCCTCGTTTCCACACCGAGTTTCGCTGAGGAAACTTGTGCATGCTGTCTTGCAGGGAAAAAAATCAGTTAGAAGCGGCGATCCATCGTGGCCTGGGACTGCTATGTCCCAAACAAGTACCAAGGTTACCAAGATTACCAAGAAAACGTTTACTCATGACTTAAAAGCTAAAAATACGCCAAGTGAATTCATCATATCATAACTTCTATGAAAATATCATGGATATATTTTCCGCGTTTTCTTAGCTAATAAGTCATGGTGAAGTTGCGATTTAAGCAGACTGATGATATAATCACTAGTAAACGATCCCTCGCGGCGGGCCTCCGCTACTGGCAACTGTTTTCTAACTCCCGTGTGGGACTCGGCTTTGAAGAGTACTATTATAGGGTGGAGGACTATATCTGTAGTTATCTGAGTACAAAAAATACCCCATTTTGATTCATTTGAACCTACTAGTTATCTTTACCATGTCAAAATTTATTATTATTTTTATTATTTACCATGTCAAAAATTGAAAGTGAAAACATCTCAAAATCAGTTTGGGTTTAAACGCACAATTAATTAGCGGTTGATTGCACATGGTTCAATCGAAATAAGCAACCAGAAGCCCAGTAAAAGCTGTCAGTATATTTAAATGATCCTTTAAATAAGGACTCTGAAGACTAACTACACAGAAACAAGCGACGTGAAAGAGCTCGAGTGATGCGCTACCTAAAATATGGCAGAAGCTAAACGAAGTATAATGGAGCAATTAAATCAAACTCGCGATGCATATACCCATCTAATAATTTATTGATCAAGGTTTACATGGAACAGTTTTCTGTCGCGCAATCTACAGTAATTTCAAATCTAAGAAAATCAAAGCGTTGAAGTTCATATGTACCGTTTGCAAATAAAAATAAAACACAATATGCACATTTAAATAGACTTATTCCCAAAGTCTGTATCCAAAGCAATGCTGGGGCAGGTAACATAAACTCCGTCCGCATTCCGGCAAATTAGAAAATCAGACTGACATCCTCTGATCAAATCGAGGTTCAAAATTAGAAGCAATTATCCTGCGCTCGGATAAAGTTTTGCTCTGGAAGAGAGAGTATATATAAAAAAATTAATCATAAATTAGATCAAAGTCGACTATGGATTTACGAATAATTACCACGCGTGAGCGTTGAAATTCTTAAATATTGTGGTTAGTAAGGGAGAGCCCATTGAGCATAAATGTCTTTCGGTTAATAACTAGTAAGTTTAAGCCCATAAATAAGTAAAATACTCTTTCTCAAATTTAAAAATTGTTAAACTCGTATGTTTTCTGGGAGAATTTAGAAACGTACGCCACGCGAATTTCTCCATTCATGAACACATTTCGATGTCTGAAATTCCATCATTTATTTTGATTACCAATTTTATAAGCTTTCTGATTGTTAAAAGACACAGTAGAAATGTTGATAAAACAATTGGAATGCAGAAATTGATTTGTAACACAGTGCCTGGTCTAATGTTTGGCACAACAGGTGATTAAACATTGAACATTGCTCGTGGCTAGAAATTGACACAACGGATGTTATGTTAGACCAGTCACCCTCACGTGGATGTTCACATATTATGTTCACATGGATGTTCACATATAAGCTGTTACCCCCAGCCGCCATCACATGGATGTTCACATATTAGCTGTTACCCCAGCTGCCATCACATGGATGTTCACATATAAGCTGTTACCCCCAGCCGCCATCACATGGATGTTCAGTAATTTTTCACATACTCGCACCAATGAAATCTTTTTAACGGAATGCCCTGTAGAGTTAATCTTCTCATATAAATTTTAATTGGACGATCGACTGAATCCTAAGAATGTTTGCTAATCAATTCGAGAAAACATCAAAGTCAAGCTTCTTTGTGACGGCAAATAAGAAAACTTTTTTCCATTTGTTTGTAGCTTCCGATAGATGCAGGAAAGATATTGTTTAATTGCATGCCAAGCTCTCAATATATTGGCAACTACTTCCCCCAATTCAATAGATTAGAAATAAATGAATTTCACAACAAAAATTATTATGCCCTGAACAATTTCATGATTTAATTATGCTACCTGAATTGTTACATAAACATTTACATGATTAAAGTATGAAATCAAATTTAAAATGTAGCTTTTCATTTGAAAAATATCGATTTTTGAACGCAACCTGAAAGATTTGCGACCTGACACTAATTTAAATATTTTTGGACCTGATATTTTTCGTAAGCCATCATCGTTCATATAAACGTTTGCTTGAAATTAAATTCAGACTTGGCTTCTCATTCGGAATGATGTAGAGGGTTGTCCTATATGATATGCCCAATCTAATAAATTAGTATTTATTTAGGTACAAATTCAAAAAGAATAATATTTATACACTATGGAAAGAGAAAGACTCAATGTTTTTCTCACATATCTATAAGTATTCAATATGTCCGTACACCTTTTACTGCACGGCAAACATCTAAGCGGTAGCCGCCCATACCCTTAAGTTTCATACTGTAAGGTTTTGTTTAGGCCTTACAATAATTAACCAACAAATCTTCGAAATTTTCATGGTGAAATGCACTGATGATTTACTCAGAATTCAAAGTATTAAAGCAAACTTTTGAAGGGAAATAACGCCAAAGAAATATTTTCTTTCGGCTGACAGAGACTCAAATCTAATGACCATACATTCAAAGAAATGAGTGAGAATTTGTCCAAATAACGTTGATCTCATTGCTCTTGTGAGGAGGGTCATCTTGACCCACTATAGCAAGAGGAATGTATTAACAGGTTATATATTGTATTTCATTAAATATATTACCTCGGGTTACATCGAGCGTTCTTCTTATGTCCCCTTTGTTTACTGTTGCAACACTCGACTGAGGTAAAAAGAGCGCCAGAAGTTAACATTGCATCAACGGTTGGCGAGGCGCGGAAAGCAATCTTCTTGCGCGTCTCTTCAGAACTTTCCAAGAGCCTGACGTCAACATTGTAGTTTAGTCGCTCTAACAACGTGTTGTCAACAATCGAATATGCAGTACAAAGTTCTGACTTCTCGATAGATGGTCATTGATTCTCAGAAAACTTTCACCCGTTTCCTGTTTGTGAACAACGACTAGTAACTTCTGAATGCGCAGCGAGAAATTGAATGCAGTCCGGAGCCTTTTTGAATTGATTCATCGCATTGTATTCTTTGAATGGACTGTCGGTGAGCTGCGGGATGAAACTGAGAGATGATGATTAGTGTTTGCATTTTACGCTTACTCTTATCACTGACCTTCCTTTATTATGAAAGTTGTCATTAATAAGTGAACATTACTAGAAGGTAAATGTTAAGTAAACTAGTATATAGTTCCTGTTATCGCAGGAAATCCTTGCCAGAAATAAAAATCTATTGGAGGAAGTAGCGCAAATGCAACATTTTATCACATTTATTGCCTCTCAAGCAGGTGCTAAAAATCAGACGTACATAATTATGACATCATCAGTAAATGAAAAATAATTTGGTAGCTCAGAGCGAGTAACGCTGCTCGACATTCCGATCTCAACGCTTCTCTCTTGAGCTGCACGGCTTGAGCTACATGTCGCTACTCAAGGAAGCTACATACCGCTACTCGAGGAAGCTACATGCCGCTACTCGAGGAAGCTACATGCCGCTACTCGAGGAAGCTACATGCCGCTACTCGAGGAAGCTACATGCCGCTACTCGGGGAAGCTACATGCCGCTATTCGAGGAAGCTACATGCCGCTACTCAAGGGAGCTTCAGATCTCTTTCGTATCTCCTGCCAGATCCACGCAGGTTTTTTCTTCCTCTGGCAAAGATACCACATTTTTAGTTTTGTGAAGCAGAGAGGCAGGCGAGATTTTCTTGTCCGCCGTCACTGTCGCATTGAATTCCGCTAAACTTGAAAGTAAAAAATAACGATAAAAACCATGAACTCTTAACTGTTCAGGAGGAGAAAGTGCTTTCACAAGTTCAGTGCAATGAAGCACAAACTTTCCACGGACCCAAACACTCAACGTGGTCCAACGCCTGACATTATGAAGATATCCCACAGCCATTAGACATACCACAGCCATTAGACATACCACAGCCATTAGACATACCACAGCCATTAGACGTACCACAGACATTAGACATACCACAGCCATTATACAGTAATACCACAGACGTTATATGGTAATACCACAGCCATTATGCAGTGTTACCACAGACCTTATTTAGTAATACCACAGACGTTATATGGTAATACCACAGACCTTATTTAGTAATACCACAGACCTTATACAGTAATACCACAGACATTATATGGTAATACCACAGCCATTATACAGTAATACCACAGACCTTATATTGTTATAGCATAGCATAGCATAGCATGAATCGACGCAGATGATTAGGCCGACGAGGGCCTGTCGTCGAGTCTCGTCTTCTTGCATTCAAACAAACTGCTAAAAAAAATGGCCACGTGGCCACGTCAAGTCAAAAAAATTAGCAACGTGCGCTCCCTAAGAGCGCCCAGTCCGATTGTCCAGTGGTCGCACTCTGGTGGTACATACCACAGCCATTAGACATACCACAGCCATTAGACATATCACAGCCATTAGACATACCACAGACGTTATAAGGTAATACCACAGACGTTATACAGTAATACCACAGACATTATAAGGTAATACCACAGACGTTATACAGTAATACCACAGACGTTATATAGTAATACCACAGACGTTATAGGGTAATACCACAGACGTTATACAGTAATTCATGCCGCTACTCGAGATTCATGCGGTAGGGTGGCCCAGTGGTTAAAGTTCAGAGTACCAATTAAGGACGCAGAGAGGCGCGGGTTCGATCCCAGCTCTGTGCGCCAGTTTCTGGACAGAATCGGCAAGGAGGCCGGGCGGTTAAGCACAGCAGAATTGTAGCAGTGCGTTGCGAGTTCGAGACCGCAACAAGCTGTGAATGTTCTGCGATGTTATGAATCGGCGACAGACCTACGGCCTAATAAACGCTGAAACCGCTATTATTATTATTATTATTATTATTAATTCCACCGCCATTATATATTAATCCCCCAGCCATTTTTCAGCAATCCTGCAGTCATAAAACAGTAATGCCAAAGCAATTACTGTATACAGCAATACCGCAGCCTTTATACAGTAATAATATTCTAAGAATTTCCACAAAACTCGTGCGCGGAGACCCGAGAACCGAAGTAAAATATTCTATGAAATAATTAGTTAGGATCCTCCACGATTGTCGTGTTGTATTGCCAAGAATGAATAAATATTTTTGCTGCAATGGACGACAGCAAAGGAGCGATGCCACTTAAAAAGGCAGAGTTTCTTATTTACTCGATACTGCGCGATGGCCTCGATTATAGTGCAGGGGCCATACTTTCAAAACTCGATAAGTGAACGTATAAGTACTTACGCTCTATTTTCTTGTCTATGATTGGTGGATTTTGCTTGAAAGGCCGTCAATGATTGGTTGATGAATATACGATCACTTAACTTTTTTGGAAGTATAGGCCCAGGATGTTGAGCACGGAACGAAAAAGTTTAAGGTAGCGTTCCGCTTGTGTTTTAATATCCCACTGTACCATGGAAGCTATAATATATCCCCTGCGTTTTATAGGAAGTTTATTCATCTGCATCTCGAAAATTGACAGATGAAAATTTGAATGAGCTTGATGTCCATCCGCGGAAACAGACAAAAGTGTTTATTTCGGCCGACAGGTGAGCCTGCTTGAAGCCTATAATTAAACCAGCTTATTGGTACTCACGAAGCCTTGCTGGTATTTGCCAGCTTGAAGCCTATAATTAAACCAGCTTATTGGTACTCACGAAGCTTTGCTGGTATTTTGCAAATACAAGAAGATTTGGACGCAGCCTCTGCACTGAACTCGAGGACACCAATCAAGCGAGTCGCTGTCGTCGCTCCGCCGCGCTCGGCACTGAATTTAGTTGACTTCAGTAGACATTCTGGGATTGTCGTAAATAAACGAGTTTTTATAAAACGAATAGTTTCTCTTGAATATTTTCTAAGCTTTGTTGAGAAACCGGAATTGATGATTCCGGGTATGATTTAATTATTGAGAAACCGGAATGGATTTAATGAAGCTCTGCAGTTTGCAAGGCTGCGGTGACGCGCTTGCAGAAATAAGAGATTTGTCAAAATATCGATGTATTTTTTGGCGCTTGTGTAGGTCATCCGGTCCCAGTTTGGATAGTAAAAAAGACATTTCAGTGCAACTAGGAGAAAATGTGTACTTATTTTGACCTCTTCCTCTCTCTGAGTGCTGGTTTACAGACTAGACAACCCAGTCCTTTAAAATTAATGTTTCTTCTCCCTCGATCTGAGTCCACTGGCGAGGCTGGCAGATGTTCGCGACCGTGGAAATCAACTAATATTTTTAATCACAGAGAAATGAACAATAAATGGTTCCATACATGGGCTGCAGCTGCTATTCACAACATAAAAATATCGAATCAAATGCCATAATGTGCGTGTAATTGGATTTATAAATCATGCATTTCCGGAAAAAGTCATCTCGGTACGATATTGAATAAAATTCAGGTGAATATAAAGTCAAAATTTGAAAAACAGGAATAATTTTAATGCAAACGGTAAGCAAAAACTTTGGTTTTAAAGTTAAATTCAACCTTCAGACACAACTTTTATTTGATCAGAGCCTTAATATATGAGCTCATCCGGCTAATAAAGATATATTAATGAATTTCGATAAATTATTAATCACTCTATTCATATCTATTTAATTGTTAGAAATGATTTTATTTAGAACTAATTTATTCTTCATAAAATATCTGGCATTCATCGGTATAGGCATTTTTCAAAAATAGACATACCACAGCCATTAGACATACCTAACATTACTTAATTGCGAAGTCCACAACAGTCCGCAACATCACATGATGTTGAGGACTAACATCATTTTGCGATACAATTGTATCATAAAAATACCAAAACAAGTCTGGGCTTTGCTTTCCCAAGAATGAGATTGAGCAAAACCATGGGATTGTTTTTCTCTGAGATGCTATTAAGACGAGAAACCGAGAGTATCGTGCAGAAATCTTGGCCTCAAGTCTGGGCCACGCCTCTGAGCCGCGAGTATCGTGCAGAAATCTTGGCCTCAAGTCTGGGCCACGCTCCCAAAGACTATTTCTATCTCACAATGTAGTTAAGAAAATAGCATCCACATGAAATTACAGTGGAATATCCGAAGAAGTTTATGCCTGATAGAATTATGACATCACCATAAAACGTCTTCCAGCCGCAGCTCGCGAATGATCATCTGTAATCGGTGATAGAAATTTGTGTGGCATGGCTTTATAGTACAGGATGTATGAATTGTGCAAGCGAATATTTGCTTATCGCATATCGGTACAACCTCGTTGCGGATTTTTTAACTTAAAGGATCTTGGTTTGTAACAAAACCAGAGAATAAAAAATGGCTTCCAAGAAAACTAATGCATATTTATGCTCAAAATTAACCTCGACAATGAGAAGAAGAGTATGCAGTTGCCGTTAATTTATATGATTAATCCATTTACCATTTATAATCAAATATAGTAACCGCGCAAACGACCTAATAAAAAGTATAATACAGCACCGAGTTGCGAAAATGTTATCTGATATATCTTCTTTCTGTTGATTTAATCTTTTAGTATTTCATAGTATTTCATCAAAACTACTCATCATTTCAGTATTCATCAAGAGCATTTCATCAAAACTACTCATCAAAACACCTAAAAAAGAATACAATAGATCTAATGCTTGTACAGAGTGTTATTACAAATTAAGATAAGGTTCCGGCATATAAAAAATTCTAAACAATCAAGAAAGCAAAAAGAACTAAACGGGATAAAGTATCGTCATAACTTTTAAGCGACAAGTGGCCTCGATAACATGATTAGAAGTTCAAACCCTGCAGTGGTTGGAAATACTAGCCGGTATGTTACTCATTTTGCCATAATTTTGAAATATATGTATGAAAATTTCGCCAATTCCTGAAATTTCTTCACAATTCAGTTTTATTGTGTTTTTACTATCCTGTAGCACGCTAAAATTAATTCTGTCATTAAATCTTGTTCTTTAACCCGTTTATTAAGTATTAGTATTTCCACTTCTCTGCATGTTTAATTTTGTTGCACTTGGTAATGGAGAGGTCGGTCTGAATTCAGACTCTGTCATAATCGACCAATGAAAAAAATTAGTTCCATTTCGGAAGAAATTTGAAATCATTGTGTTCTTGATAGTAGTTGGAAATCAATGTGTTATTGCTAGTAGTTTAAAATATTTTTATAAGTAAAATTCAATTCAATCTGCTTTTGATCAGTTTTAGATATACAAGGAATTCTAGAAAATCATTAAGATATTCTAGATATTTAAGCATTCTACATTAACATTGAAGCGTTTAAATAGATAATAAAAGAATGATTGCTAATTGTGGTTCTCGTGACAAACTCTGGCATTGTTCACCTGTATCGACTAACGATGCCGGACTTGTGTGTTGACCACAGAGCCTACTATATAAGAGAGCAAGCCATCAAATTGAGGCGCTTGTGATGAATTACCATCGTAATAGCAAATTATTTTAGAGCAGTTAAAAGGTTATAATGGTGTTCCACACAGGGATAAATGGTTTAACTTCATATTCCTGTTAAAAAATCATGTTCCACCGATGCTACCGAGTGGTGTTATGTCCGAGCGCTAAGGTTGTCGGCTGCCGGGAATTTTGTTGGTGTACTAAATATTAATGTTGGTATCTTTATACTAAATTATCAGAGGTGGGCAGTAGCGCGCTACATGTAGCGGTAGCGGTAACGGCGCTACGTTTTCAGTAGCGGTAGCGGTAGCGGTAGCGCCCGCTACATTTAGAGCATGTAGCAGTAGCAGTAGCGGCCGCTACATTTCAAAGTAGCGCTGCCCAGCTCTGTAAATTATTCAACATTTATTTCCAACACGGATGTTGTGAGCATCAACATGCATCATCATGCATCGTAAGCGCTGAGATCAATCTCTGTCGCTGAACTTATCAGCGAAGAACAGAGACGCTGGCAGAGGACGGGGTTGGTGGAGTGAGAGCAACGGCTGTGGGGAGCTCGCGAGAACATATTTTTTGTCAATATATATGTTGTTGCTTTAATCTACACAGCATTTCTGCACGATTTTCGAATAAATTTCTATAGATTTGCATGACTCGTTTTATCTCAATCCTGTAATGGAAAGAAGACGTAGTAATTTACTGAATGTTCGCAACTTCGGCTCTGCCCTGAGAGTCTCAAAGAGCAGACCGTTGGATGGCCTTACATCTATAAGCGCAATTTTAATCAAACTAGGATTCCATTAAATGACACCGGTGTGATTCGCCTATAATGATTTAAAAGTAGATTAACATGATTTTAATATCAGCATTAATATATACCTAAAGAACGAATTTTGCCGCTAATTTTAACAAGTACTTTAAGTACTTTAAATTCAATTTTAATTTGAGTGGCGTGTATATCATAATGGCGTGTATATCATCCTCATAATTCGCTGTGTATTATTAAACGATTTTTCCTGCCTCCTCATTATTTAAAAACTCAAGCCATAAAGTTAGCATTTAATGAGGAATAGTTGGTGGCAATTACATCGACATTCATACTTCCGTTGACAGTCGAGACATTCGACTGTCTCGACTGCCGATCCATACTTCCACCTTGCACGGAAAATAGAAGTTTTTTGTCGGATAAACATCAAGCACCGTGGAGCTCTCACAGAAATATTTCAGATCACCGTTGAGGCTCATCAATCCTCATAAGCAGTTGAGAGTTTACGAAGACTGAGCGCCTCCCATAAGTGCCTATTGGAGCACCCCTCAGAGTCGCCCAGTAAGCTCCCCAGAGTCGCCCCACGTACCCTGTCTTTGCCGCTGAACTTCGGTACGAAAACTGAACGCCTCTTTAAAGTGTCTGAGACTTTAGTTTTGTTTTGAGTGTCTGAGTTTGAGTCTGAGTTTTGAGTGTCTGAGAGAGCCTAACCTTGGCGCACTCTTCAGAGTCGCCCAGTAAGCTCCCCAGAGTCGCCCCACGTACCCTGTCCTTGCCGCTGAACTTCGTTACGAAAACTGAGCGCCTCCCAAAAGTGTATGAATTGGCGCACCCCTCAGAGTCGCCCAGCTCGCCCCCCAGAGCCGCCACACGTACCCTGTCCCTGTGGCAGAAATTTGTTTCCTGCGCCAGATCAAGACCAAGAAGTTTGAAGGAGATTGAGGTGTCCTGTTAATCCTTTAGTGCAGAATTATTCGGCTGAATCAGAGTATGTTTTATTATGCAATTTATTGCGCGTGCACAATCATAGAAATCTGTCCGCTTAGAGTTTGATGAACTTTTCCCTATGTTGTCTTAAATGTTACACAAATATTCATTGTGGAATATGCGTGGGGAAAAGAAACTATAGCGACACGCCCATTACCGCAGCGAATCCTTCACATTCCGCTATCGAAAATCATTACGACGTCAAACTATAAGTGCCTGGATAATTAGTTGCCGCTTGCCCGCATGTATTAGCTAAAAACTGTGTTTCTATTAGTTGCAATAGAATTTACAATTAATTGTATAATATTAAAATTATTGTAGAGTTAAAAGGCTGGATCCTATTGCGAAGAGAAGACGGCGCTGGTTGTGAATTCTTTTGAGTGACTTTCTCTTGCATTCATCCGCCCTGAATTGGTTAATATTGCTCTCAAAAGTTACTAATTGTCAATCAAACCAATCTGTGACTAATTAAAGATGAAGTTTCTAAGATGTGAAATTGAATGTGATAGAAAAGCCGAACAAAATGCATAAAAAAATAACATGAACCGGTGAATGAATTTATCATGAATAAATGAATGAATGAATGAATTTATCAATTCATTCAGCTGCATTCAATTAACAAGCTGTTTCATGAATTCAAGCCTTCATGTTATTGAAATGGGCGAGAGATTTTAAATTCCTTCCAATTTTTTAATTACATATGAATTCTAATTAAATTATCACATTTTTTAAAAAACCCGCTAATCTTCTTAATGAGTTAAAGCACTTTCATTTCGGCGATGAAATTAATAATTTAACTCAACGGTTATGCATACGCTAATACTTTATTATTGAAAGCAACTTATTCATTACATGGACAGTTGGAAATTTCCTTATATCTTGCATATTGGAGTTATTTTTCTCTACATACCTTGCGATATTTGTGGGCTTGTATGTGTCCATTTAATTTTTGTGCCTTTTCTCGTGGCACGAGCTCCCTTACTTTTGAGCTTCGGCGTTTTACTAGAACAACGTTAATATTTGTTCTGAACCTTTGGGAAAGCTTGGTTCTTTCCTAAGCTAGACTTGCTAGTTAATTACTGGAGTCTACGCTCCCTTTCTTCTACTTTGAATTATTTTCATTTACATGGCCTTTTAACTTGCCTCTTAAAATTACAGCTTAACCGCTTGGTGGCTAAAGATTTTGGGGTATGTACTAGGCTGTTAATATATTGACATAGTGCGTCTTACATTTAGGCTTGTAGAGCTTATTTATTTGTCAGTATAATGTCGATGAGCCATGTATTGGAACCGCTACCAAGCTTTTTTTTTGGAACTTGATTCCTTATAATGTCTAAGCTTCAGTGAATCGTAAGCTTTCTAGATTTTAGATCCTTTGGATTTTCTTCTTCGGATCAAGTTCTAAATAAAAGTTAATTTGTTTACCGTCTTTTTATCAAGTTCATCAGGAAAAAATCATGTGCATTTTTCTATGCAAAATTAACCGCCGTGTTCGCGTTCACAGACGCCGGCGCTCACAACAAGCGACGGCCACGACCGCTCTCTGGGGCCATACGAAGTCCATTCAACAAATACGCAAAAAAAACTTTCAATTTTATATACGTTATTATTCATTTATCCCAAACTTTACTGACATTATCTGTCAGGGGCCATACTTTCCAAAAAATATATATCGTAAGTTCATCAGCCAATCATTGACGGCCTTTCAAGCAAAATCCACCAATCATTGACAAGAAAATAGAGCGTATATAAGTACCTACGTTAATTTACCGAGTTTTGAAAGTATGGCCCCAGGCGGACATTAATTATGCTTTATTCAACCAGGAAATGTGGTTTGTTTTTTAAATTCAGCTCTAACCACGCCTCACATCTCGTGAATACAAAATTCACCTGCAGCCTTCATGCCAAAAAACGTTTTTAAATCTATAGACGATGTCTTTATCACGAGGAACGAAATTTATTTATTCAATGCAAAACCAATGAATGGAGGCTTGAAGCACATTTTGATATATTATAGCATTGAAATATTATACCATGCGATCATCATGTAAATGACGTGCGTTCGAACAAATTCAGAGAATCCTTTTTACTATCAGGCTTATTTGAATAAAGTTTTGTTCCCTTGAACCAGCTCCGGAGCACATACTAGAAAACGTTCACGGCTGTTGTAACTATTGTTCCCACTTCCCCTGCAGTAATAATAAGCGTTATGGGATAAGCAGCAATCAGACAGGGATAACCTGATTAAAAGTAAAAGTATAGTTAAATTTTTACGACTTAACCACAAAATGTTGATCATAGATTGATATGATGCTAGCGAAATATAAAGATAAATACCAGCGTTCAAATTTGATTAAATTGTTTGCAAATTTGGTTCATTGAATTCCCGAAGGTTCTGCAATGTTGCTAAATATACCCATGCCAGAGGTACTTAATTTCAGCAGATGTCTTTACCGCAAACTTTAGAAGAAGTGTAACAATTTAATGACGGTTGATGGAGATTCAACTTGAGTTAATTGATGCATGACGTCGCTAGCTTTGCAGGTGCCAGGTTTGTCGAACTCAAATTTAAATTGAATTTCCATGCACAGGACGGCGGACGGTTGAAGATTAAAAAAATATAACTCAGTACTCTCTGCAATGAGTGACAAGCGCATTTTCTCGTCGACGAAAACTTGAGGTCACGGATGGACAGACGGACAGACGGACAGACAGACANTGCTTACTGCTGAATGCGGAATAGGAGCGTTTGAGCGCGAGACTTCAAACTCTTCAAATTTACTTTTCGGATTAAGCAAATACATGCAGGAAGCGTAGAAATTACCAATGGTAAAGAAATTAGTATTAATGAAGTCAACAAGGAGTAACCAAGATTATTCCCGAGTAAACTGTTCCCGGCTTATAATCGAGAGGTTCATCAGATAACATGTTGGGAAATTTGAATCTTTCTTCAATCACGTCTTCGCTGCAACTTTCCGTTACTGAAGTTACTGACGTTATTGAAGTGAGGCTTTGGGGAGAGGCCGCTTCTTTTCTTGTTGAAGAGAGGTTGAAGTTCCTTCCCTTATTCACGTATACATTATTTTTTATTCAACGTATACGTTACAGTATACGGTACTTTTTAAGAAAATACCAAATATGTTCCCGTAGAGCAACATCAACATATGATCCAGCGTCGAATTAACTTACAGTTGCAGCACACGCAACTGAACAATCAATATCGGTGCCTCGTCAAGCCAATAGACCATTTTTAAACGCACATTCACTATTGAACTTGCTATCTCCATCAAAGCCTTACGTACATGTTAGCTGCATCTCGAAGTAATCAATTCTATAATACAAACTACGAGACACACAAACAATCATTTTTCGTGTCTCGTTACGCCACAAGAAGGAACGTTGAGACGCGCACTCGCTTTTAAAATAACTTTGCTGTCTTCACCTAACCTTAATGTACATGTTAGCTGCATCTCGAGATAGTCATCAATTTATCTCGTCACACTACGGTAGGACAACACTGTTCTACGATAACTTCCTTTACTTATAAACTTATTTAGCGTTCACGATACCTTACAGTATATTAGAAACGTTGCGAGAGTGTGGACTCTAGGAAGGCCAGTCAATAACTCTTTGATAAAACATAACACTAAAAATCTTGCCCTCTTCAGCTCTGCGCGCCACACTTTTATTTTAGAAATCTTGTCAATCTCACCGCGAAGAGCCTACAATTTTTTATTATCGTAGAACCTGAGGATGCACGAACGATTTTATGAGGAAATCTTCCTAAGATTCCGGTCAGAGACAATATAAAAAAAGATGCTTACATTTTATATTTACGCAGGAGTTCTTCTTCTTCTTCTTTTGGAGCTGAGGGAGCTCTGGAGACTCGTCCAAGGCATTACGCAGGAGTTCCTGGCGACAGCGCGCCATTAGTCGGCTTGCATGGAGTGTCCGCGGCGGCGGCGGCTCCGCAGTTTGGCTAAAAATTCCGCCGCTCCGCTGAGCTTCGGGGGAACTATCAGCGGCAACGAGATATTTTCACGAATTTCCGGCTCCTGGTATTTCTTATAGGCTTTCTTTTGTTTTGTGGTTAATGATTGCTTACACAGCGGTATTTTTTGATGTTCCCGTCGATTTACTCTAGTGTTGTACATTCTTACTTTTTATTTTAAGCAAGCATTCCCATTGTAAGATTTTTTCGTTTGTCAAAAGTATATATGGGTAACGATGTAAATCTTGAATGATTAATTTTTAAACAAAGTGCATGAAACATCTTTTATTTAAAAAAAAGCGTAACCGATATAATTAGTGATATGATATACCCTATCATACTGGTTGTTGATGGTATGATTGCTTCAAAATGTAGATACCATTCAGCGCGCAGTGGGAAGATGTTTCAAAGCAACGTTATTTGGAAGCAGTGTTATCATAGTATGCATGAATATCGTTAGGTGCAAAAAAATATGTCTTTGAGGATCAAAAAATTTTCAATAATAATTTTATGCCAAGACGTGTGAGGAACGAAAACGTTCCAACGTTATTTATTCGTTTCCATATCTCTATATGGAAGTTCTCACGCCTTCAATAAATTAACTCGTCTATTGAGTGACGAATTGGGTCGCGCTGGAAGCCGTATCGACTTGTGAACGAAAGTCAGAAGTCACTTTCGTGTTTTTCTCCTAAAGCTTTATATTTTGTCCTGTCAGGCTGTGTTGCTCTTTGCACCAGCAAGTTTCCATTAGCCTCTCGATGGATCCGTAAAATATAACAATTTGTTATTTTCGCAGACTCTTGAGTTTCATTCCACACTTGTCGCTAGCTGTGAAATGTTGAAACCTTGTTTCGAATATTTTTCAGAAGCTTTTTTCAGAAATGGTAACACACATTCGTTCTTTTATGGCGCTCGCATGCCTCTGACAACATGTGACGCAATTCAGTCAACCCTGAAAATTGTGATATCTTTTAGGTGTGTTCATCTTATGCTGCGGCAATCATAAATTTTTTTACTGCAGTATGCGTGTATCAAAAGAATTTTAAATGCACAGTTATCAATAAGTCTAATACAGTTGATATTTTAAACAGTTACCTATTGTAATTATCAACCATTTTGGGTTGGCAATATTGCAGGGAACTTTGTAAGCACGTGTAGAGCTTATAATTAGCTGAGGTGGAACACGAGGTTCGTAAAAAATTCATGAACGGGCGAGATGTACTGGTACGGACTTATTATATAAAAAAATATAACTCAGTACTCACTGCAGTGAATGACAGAGAGCGCATTTTCTCGTCGAAGAAAACGTGAAGTCACGGACGGACAGACGGACGGACGGATGGACGGACATGGCGAGCACAATAGTGCATTTTCTCCATAAATGAGAAAATGCGCTAAAAATATTGCAACACATAAAATGTCCCGGAAACATAACAACTTTTTCCGGTACTCGCTATATACTATTCATCCTTTTGAAGAGCGAGTTTTAAATGACTCAGGAGTGGTACGGAAAAAAACTCCAATCAAATTATTATTTAGTTAATTAAAATGTTCAAGAGTTCAGGACTGCATCAGCCCATAACTGACGACTTTGTTTCGCCCACCGACCACAGACGATAAATCTGCCTCTGTGTTGTATTTATGTGAGTTTTGATAGTCCGGCGACGCCCTTAGTGATGACAGTCTGTTCTGTTGGCATACGCAGAGAAATAATTTAGGCTTTATACGATGAGCGATGACCTTTTTTGCCTTAAAAAGACCATCCTGACCCAGTTTTGACCATCAAAATGGTGAATCAGTTCTACGATCACTCAAAGATCTTGCTGTGGTAAATAAAGCGTGGTTCTACTTGGACAGCATGGCCCATTATGTTTCCTGAGTGCACTGTCTCTGACGAATTTATTTTCTGGACAAGAATGCAAGACGTCCCAGGTGCGCTCGTTAATGGATGAAACAGCTTTGTTACCTCGTCCCCAGCGTGCAATTATTCCCTGCATTGTTCTGGTCCGTGATGCAATCGTTACACAAACTTCCTGTGTTAATTGTTCTCCTTGGGCCATGATCCACTTTCTGGAGTATCCTCTACGCGAGTTTCCATATTGGCTTTGAATACAATAAACTGCAGAAATTTCCAACAAACATGTTTTTTCTACTTCAAAAGCAATCGGGGATTTTTTCACACAAATTTATTTATTAACGAGTAAACTTACCCAGTCGGAATATTGAAAACATTTTGTAAAACAGATGACATCTGCGGGCGACATTTTAGGCCATGCAGTAAGTACCCAGCGTTGGGGCACCATCCTACATGTCTTCCTACACCGTCGGGAACATCAAGCTGTAAGACGCAGGCCTCAACATCAATTACCTGTCAGTTCTCATCAAATGAAAGAAGCCAAATGCGCTTACGGCTCTCCTCCGAGTCTGCATCCCTAATTGCAAATTTAGCTCGCTCCAAAGCCGACAGACCTTCGCCTGTCACCCGTCGCTTGTAAATCGCATGCAATTTTACCAAGGCCAGCCTGCATCGTAATGAGCCCACTTATGCTTCAGAGCTTCCAATTCAACGGCCTGCAGCGCTTCCTTCAGGGACCGGGACATCAATGATGTAGGCCTGCATATTAAATGACATTTCCTGAAGTAGCAATTCGAGTTAGACATATCCAGCATTCGTATTCACTGCGGTGTCTAACCGTCGTAAAGCAACCGAACTGTTCATTTCAAATCATATATCGGGAACACAACTTTTTTTTCCGACACAGCAACCCGCAAACCAGAAACCTATACAACCGAAGCCGTAATCTAAAATATCTTCCTGTTTTTTTAGCCTTACTTTAAGTTTCTTGTCTCGCGGTGAAGTGGAGGATACTTCAAACTGAGAAGAAATAGGCGTAGTAATAGCTGATAAGCTGCGCAATAAAAATTTCATTGTTTTATAGGTGTTCTTGTTGCTAAGAGAACAAGCCTTTAGTGACCCAGACATCAAACCGATGATTGTTAAGAAAGGATGAATAAAAATTAGAATCAAAAACTATAATAATAAACACAATAAATACATAAATATAACCGTGTGTTCTCTTAACTCTTGTCCTAACTTCGGGATCAAGCTTCTGAGCTTTTCTCAGCGGTGGATTTATTAACAATGAATAAGTAAACTATCGTATGCCTCGATCGACGAGATCACGTCAGAGATGATTAAAAAAACTAAATGAAAAATTACATATATCCTAATTTTATTAAAAACCAATTATAGCACTACGTACGTTCCCTAACCTCAGCTCCGGGGCTCTCTAAGCTAAGCTCACAAATCGCCGCCGTCGCCCCTGACACTTCAATAATAATTTACATGTCGAGTGGGCCGTAAGTTCTCGGTTTGAAGCTGATAGTGGATTAAAACATTGCTCGTATAAGGGAGGTTACATTATGATGAAAAAACAATGACATGAAATATTCCAGTGGTTTATTCTAAGAGGGAATAAAATTTTCTGTGGGAACGTTGAAACTGAAAACAAGGTTTAACAACAAGTTTTCCAGCCTTAATGAGTTTAGGACGCTGCCCTACGACGTACACGTGGTGGCACTGACACCCTATGATCCTTCTTCTCTCTCGCAGTTCCTGGATCAAAGCGGGGATTGAGCCCCAGAATTCAGTCGTAAACCCTATATTCAGTCTTCGTTGACGAACACTCTCGATTAAACTCAGGAGCCTATTTGCACAGCCGGACCTACCTTTGATTCAAACTCCATTTCCATTTATAAACACATCCAATAAATATATAGGGTCTCAGACAACGTATTCGCTGCCTCAGAGACGATATAACCTGTATGATGTTGCTTGGCAATAATATGACTTCATAGAATTTGAAACTGCTGTTCATGTATTCCGCATTGATGAATTTTTTAATACAACGCAGGGGCAACCAGAAAGTCCTTATTTCACCAAAACCAACTGAAAATCCAGTAACTAAACAACTCTGCTAACTGAAAAATATAGACTCCTAGTTGTGGTTCTTAACTTCCAGAAGCCATTGAAGAATAGCCGCTCATGTAAAAGTGTGTTGCGTCATAACAGAAAAATAATGGTGTGATGGCTTCATCACTCTATGAAGCACTGGAATAAACTGGCAAGATTGAATTTAAGCTAGACTTTTTCAGCTTTTTAATGGTACTAAAACTTCCCTCAAAAGTTTTCGGGCGTATATTTGCGCCTTGGTTGAAAAACCAAAATGTGTGAAGCCAAAATTTCGAGGCAGGGACTGGCGTTGCAACAGCTGTAAGTCTCATTTAGCGTCGGCTATAAGTCCTTCCCCAGTGACACCGCGCGCACCAACGAGACACATAATTTTGCAGAAACTTGCAAATTTTGAAGAGAATTAATTTTTTTGTTATTTAAATTTCCTGGGGTAGTTTTCCATGTTTGTTTCAACTTATACATGCTTCAAAGTCGTAAATTTATACGAATATGAAGCGATACCCGTACTAGCAACGATAATTTTAGAAGGCACTTATTATCAAGATATTATATTATTATTCTACTTTAATACACAATGATTGGCATTGTACTGCAACCTCGTTATTTTGATTCAATGATATAAGCCCATAACTTGATCATTGATGGCTCTCAACAACTGGTGCACTGCATGATGGCGCAGTATCGAATCTCATTTCAATTAACAAAATTTTCCAAATAAACTTGTGTTTAACTTTTACGCTTATTTTCCGGATTTACGCTATTCAATTCGGTCTCCATGGTTTCGTAATGAAAATTTTGGGCGATCGTATCTTTTTCGGACTCCGTTTTGGAAGTTCTTTTTGTGTGAAGCTACTATGGCCGCGCCGTCCAAAACAAAAGCAACTCATTCGCATTCGGTGGACATGCAGCAGCCGTCGCAACAACACATTTCGGCCATTCAGAGTTTAAATTTCCTAAACCATGGAAATGGGATGCGGAACTCTTTCAACGGCGTTGATAGGAGGAGCGCAAAATTGGAGGAATAGAACCACTCGTAATCAGCAGGAGTTGCGTACTGTTTCCTACAATTGTCGCGACGTTGCAGCGAAAGGCAATCACATCTGCTATGCAGGAACCATCACTATAATACTTCCAAGCAGGAGCCATCAAGGAAGGAAATTCATCCCCAAACATGAGCGGAAATGAACCACAGGCGAATGAACCAATAGATCCCATGCTTTTGTCAAAGTGCTACACATTTTCTTTTTTACTGGGAGTCATGATGATTAAGATTTCATATATACGACTAAAGGTAAGGCATAATATGTTCAGATGCACTTTATTAAATCTTGCATTTTATTAAGTTACTATCTTTTTTGCAAAAAAAGACGTACATCGGACGCAGACAGTTGAATAAAGCCCCCGCAAAACGTCAACAAAGCAAGTTGAAAAAAATAATTCCTGATTTATCTGTCAAAATCTTATATCATTTATAAGATACATAAAAAGCATGATTGAACTATATAAGGTTGACCCACGAGGATTTCCGTCTTTCAGTTCTGCTTTCTTGTAACGTCACTGCATGAGATCGAGAAACTTTAACATTGCCGTCATTCCCATGACGGATTGGTTGGCTGACTTGATCGCATTTCGGTGATTGGTTAATGCCCGTGACGTCGCTGAGATCACTGACATCACAGGCGAACAACGAACTAATCCGCAAAAATTCGCTTCACTTGAGTCAACCTTATACTGGTTCAACCATGCCTAAAAATTGTCATCAATAGTTATGTTTCCTGAGTTTCGGGTGCGTTGAATATTCTCGGAAAACCCCGTGTGCAAGCCAGGAAATCACATTAAGCGACACATTCCTCGCCAAACGTCGAAGTACTCATCCCGATTTCAGCCTCATTTTATTTGCCCAGAAGTGGCCACATCTTCGCCGGCATTCACAGGGCCGCCGACACTTGAAATGCGGACAGTCCGCTGGGAAATTGGCATCCGCCACAAAACTTGTCGCGCTTTTCTTCCTGGGACTTCGGCGCGACTTCCGGTAAATTATGGGACCAGAGGCCGGTGCATACTGACGATGCGGGAGGTGCATATCACAGCGTGGCACCGTGTGTGGCACTGCATTCTAGGTATGGCACAGCATGGCACCGTGTGTGGCACTGCATTCTAGGTATGGCACAGCATGGCACCGTGCGTGGCACTGCATTCTAGGTATGGCACAGCATGGCACCGTGCGTGGCACTGCATTCTAGGTATGGCACAGCATGGCACCGTGCGTGGCACTGCATTCTAGGTATGGCACAGCATGGCACCGTGCGTGGCACTGCATTCTAGGTATGGCACAGCATGGCACCGTGCGTGGCACTGCATTCTAGGTATGGCACAGCATGGCACCGTGCGTGGCACTGCATTCTAGGTATGGCACAGCATNCCAGTGTACTGGACGGCACCCAGTGTACTGGACGACACCCAGTGTACTGGACGACACCCAGTGTACTGGACGGCACCCAGTGTACTGGACGGCATCCAGTGTACTGGACGGCGGCCAGTGTACTGGACGACACCCAGTGTACTGGACGGCAGCCAGTGTACTGGACGGCACCCAGTGTACTGGACGGCACCCAGTGTACTGGACGGCACCCAGTGTACTGGACGGCATCCAGTGTAAGTGTAATATATTGTCTGTTTTTTTGCAGGCAGAAGAGTGCTCACGAACATGAATTACCATATGTAATTACCATTTCACCAATTCAATAATTACCATTTTTAATTACCAATTACCATTTTTCGGGCGCACGAACATGAATTACCATTTGTGAAAAAATAAATTAGAAAAATTTTTGAAGCAAGTGTTTTTTGAAGCGACACGTGCACGTGCGGAGCAAAATTCGACGGGCTCTGAGAATAATAATTTATTTCTATTTCGACTAAAAGCTACGGAACTTGTTTTTGCAAATTGCAACACCTCCTGACTGGATAAAATACAAAGATTTTGGAGGAAAATACGAAACTGATTCGGAGCTTTACTTTAATTGACAAGTGGATACGACTTACAGCAAGGCTCAATTTGAAGTTCAATTGACGTTTTAATTTTGTGAAGGCGTGTGACCTTTGATAAAAAAATGAATATTTCTTCTGAGCACGAAAACATTTTCGCAACCTATTGACACTTATTGTGTTTTTATAGATCTTATCAAGCTACTCTTTCAAGCTCATTTTGAATGGTTACTCAATTACGGCATTTAAACTATAACTTGGCAGTTACCAAAAAATTCTATACAAACACGCACTCTTCAACTGCATGCTGAATCATTTTCTCCGTTTGAACAAATTGAATGCTACACAGTCAAGAGCATCCTGTTATTCACAGTAGTAGTATCACAATTTATTTATGTAATGCGTTCGCACAAATCAATAGATGGTATTGGAGTTTCACTTCAGAAATGTGAAATGAAAAATTTAAATCGGAAGGTTTGTTTGAAGCATTCTCACACAAGTTGAAACGAACTACATGAGCTTAATTTTACCTTGATGTAAATAATCATAAAACTAGACAAATCCTTTATAATGTTTAGTAATACCGCTGTCTCACACATTAAACAAACCGAAATGCTCACATAAAAACTTGCCGCCAAAAATTCAAGGAAAATATCTCGTTGCCGCTGATAGTTCCACCGAAGCTCAGCGGAGCGGCGGAATTTTCAGCCAAACTGCGGAGCGCCGCCGCCGCGGACGCTGCGTGCGACGCTCCAGGGCCGCAGACGCGCGACTTATGGCGCGCTGTCGCCTGGAACTCCTGCCAAAATGTAAGAATCTTTTAAGAATGTCCACTGACCTGAACTAAAGGGATGTTTTCTCATAAAATTTTATACGCCACCTCTAGTTCTATTATGATAGAAAATTCCCAGCTCACCCCAGCTAAAATGCGTAGAATTTTTTAATATATTCAGAGGTGTGCAGGGCTAGAGAAGTCAGGATTTAGGATTATCGCTTCAAAGAATTTTTTGCTGGATTTCAATTGTCATCTTCCATCAAACTTGGCTTTTGTGGTGCGCTGTTGAGTGAAAGGATTCGTTTCATTTCATATGATAGCGGTCTTGAAATAAATGTTACTTCATTCCAATTAGGTATTAGATTTTAACTAAATTTACATAAATGTTGTTGATATAAATTTAATTAATATTGGCATTGCTAGATTTTATAGAAACTATTGGAATCGAGAGAGATTGCGGGTAGGAAAAAAGTAGCAGTAGGAACCTGGACTTCAGGACAGCGTCACGTGTCTTGAGACGTTGTTGATGTGAACTGACGGTTAATGTTGTTGCCCATTTTTATCAAGCCTAAGTTAATTAGTATTACGCTGCTCTTGAATGAGTCAGTCTTAATATGAGAGCATTTTAATGTGACCGTTGCTTGCCGACTACTACGCCTGTGTACTACCACTATACCACGACCCTATAATTTAATACAATTGTAAAAATGTGTAAAAAAGTGTTTGTGTTTGATGACTAATAAATAAAGTTATTTAGGCAACGAACAACATTTTTTCAATCACACCGAGCTTTTACTCACTGAGACAAAAAATTATTTCAACAACGATATGAGTTTTTGACGAGTTGATAAGTTTTTCCATGATCTCCTTTACCTCTCTGATGGCGAAGAGACTCAGAAACGTTCTTAATAGTTTCGTCATCGTAAAAACGTTTTCAACAGGCAGTGAAATTTTTATGGCGTTCAGTTGGCTTTTACCAAATTTTCGTGTCATTGATTCATGTCGTTTTCTTATAAAATCTCATTGAGTAATTGTCATTCGTTCATTATTTCTACTGCTATGCTGCGATGCTCCGTTCATTACTTATACTGCTATACCTCAATACTCCGTTCATTACTTATACTGCCATACCTCAATACTCCGTTCATTACTTATACTGCTATACCTCAATAGTTCGTTCATTACTTATACTGCTATACCTCAATACTCCGTTCATTACTTATACTGCTATACCTTCGTTCAATATGGAATTCATTCCCGATGCCGCATGATTGTGCCACTCGGAATCAAACTTCAACGCTCATCAGACGCGTTTTTCAGACTTCGTTGACCACGTGGGAGATCATGAGTAGACAAAAATTCCTGTTTGACCACTTTACACATTTTATAAAGCGTTACCACTTCGATGATTTAGCTGAAATTTTGCCTTAGTTATGTTTATTTACGGCTAAAAAATTTTTTTTCGAATGAAGGAATTTTTGTGAATTGACACCTGCAAAAGTAGGCCAGCCGTCGAGGCACTAAATTGGTCCCTGTCGATATTCACCTTATTTAATATTTTTTGAGCCTCTATCTCTTAATTACCTCGCCATGAAATCATCCTAGCTTGACTGGAGTACATTAACATTTGGAAATACGCAACTCAGACCGATCCGGTAGAGAGATTATGCATCGTTTTTGTGTTACTAAGGGATAATTTGTTAACATATTTGTTTGTATTTACCATACAATGTAATGCTCGGGTCCAGACTCGAAAAAATTTTTCACTCTAGGTCACGTGAATTAAAGTCGATTAAGAAGCAGCCAGTTGTTTGCACGCTACTTGGACTGTGTTCGCAGTGTTATTTGTAGTGCAAGTGGGAGTTTATTATGTGCAGGCTTGGAATTAAAGGGTCCAGGCTTGGAATTAAAGGGCCTGGAACATAAACAAGAAATTGTACACGTGTAATCTTCCGTGGCGGTAGGATCTCTCGCGAGGCAAAGAGACGAGAAATTATTACTCTCAAACAAAGCATGAGTGCTGAGCAACCAAGCTGGCGATGTTCCCAGACAAATGTTAACAAATGTTTCTTCATTTATTAATGAGGAGGGAACAGGGTTTCTCAATTGGTTTCTTATTCTCACTGGCAAACTATTGTTATCGATAAATGCATACAAAATACATCGTTTTTTTAGTATTATACTAGCATTCCTAACAAAAAGTTGTATTCCTATGCATTGATAACGTTTCATTACGAGAGAAATGTTTCAACTTAGCATTTAATTTAAGCAAAGACTTGCTGAAGTTTCTTCAGGGTTTGGTGCACAGGACTGTCTATTCCCACCAAAACTCAGCTTCTTACTTCGTCGGAAAAACGGAAAAAGTCTGACCGGCTCGGGGATTTGCTTTTTCCGGACGAGGAAGCTCCTTGGCAAGATTCTCAGATCCGCCTGTGATAGGGTCTGCCATTGCCGTAATACTGCACTGAAGCGTCCGCCTTTTTATGGCTTCCTGATCTCTGGCAGATCAACCTTCATGAAGACAGATCCTTGATTATGAAGATAAGCCTATTATGAACATAGCCTATTATATTTAGAGATTACTCTTCATGAAGACAGATCCTTGAAGACAGATCCTTGATCTACCTTCATGAAGACAGATCCTTGATCCCCTCGAAAGTAATCGCCTGATCTTCCGTCCTGATTTCGACCATCACGAGATCTTGTACAATCAGAAAATATCCCTCATAGGACTGGCGGCTGCAGTGAGAATAATTCTGGCGTCACTTCCACAATTGGGAATAGGAGTTCAAAATTGTTCAATGATAGGGATTCAAATTTTCCATTGAAGGAGGATCAAAATTGTCTAGAAATGGAGTTAGAAAGGCCGTTTTCCGGGTCCATGTCCATGGATCGTTGTATACATTACATTATATTGTCTACGATGTTGCATTAGATTGCATATGATGTTCCAATAGATTGTCAACATCTACATGTGCATTACATTAGCTCGTATATGGATCTACAATTTCCAAGCTAAAATTGCGCGTTAAAATTATTCATGCGATTTGAAGCACACACCTCTTGATTTTGCCTAAAAGGCCAAAGTACAGGCGTCTTTTTGAACTTGAAATATCTTTTAACCAGGCAGAAAACTCATCTCATAATCTTCTTGTGACAGTAGAACCTCCGTAAGAAAAACACATACAACAGAAAAAACATTTCAATAAATACTGGCAATATTTTGCATTGCGATTTCGAAATTTTTTCCCTGTATGTTCAGTCTGTTATAATATTTATGGGTTTTCAGCCAACTGAATAACTGGACGAGCTTCTGCGGTAAAAAGAATATTACATGTCTTTTACAGTTCATTGCCAGCGCCTCCCAGCCTCCTGCTAGTTAATGCCCCGCCGTGACAAGCTCCCTGGAAAGACAAATGCATTCATGAGTCTTAGAATATTTATAAAATATTAACGTAAAATCTCTGCAACAAACATGAATTTTATTCTTAGCTGGAGGAGAAGAAAAATATTGTGAATTTGAACTCATTGCATCCGTTTTTTATTATTGATTCTATAAAATTACAAAAACGATTCAGTTTCTCGTTCAACATTTGATAGCCACGCAACATGAAGACCGTTTTTAATATCTTGATACAAATTTACTCTGCTATATTATATACCATATTACCCTGAGCAATCCTGCAAATTCAAATGTCACAGTCGAGTAAAAATCTTAAAAGAGTCACAAGACACCAACAATATGACACGCCGGATGTGAGCCTGTAGCATGGAAATAAATCAAAAGTGAAATAGATGACAGCTCAAGTAGGTTACATTACATCATTCTTGCTCCGAGACGACGAGTTAATTATGAGTGTAGTAATGAAAGCAATTCCAGAGTGGAGATTGCTTGTGCTGAGAAGGCCAAGCTGCGTTTACTGGCACTTGTCGGTCGTCAAGTCGAAGCCTTCGACGAGAATAACGAGGCAAGTGGCCGTAGCGAGGCTCAATAAGGCTTATTTTGGTGTCTGGTATGGCCTTTTTATGGCGGCTGGCCATTAGAACTTGTTTAATTTCTACTGGCTTGATGGCATCTTTGGCCAGGATGATGGCACGTCCACAGAACGAACTTGCAGTTTTGCGGCATGGCTTACGTGTTCACTTAAATTGAGCACTCGCCAAGACCTCACTTCAATAAGGGACATTAATGGTCATAAACTTTATTTTGGAAAACATAAAATCACACTTATATTTTTGTAGCCCCAAAGTGTTCCTTGATTTAATTATTGATTTAATTATTTATAAACTCTAAGAACATTTTTTCCTCAATTTGTGGCGGCAAACGCGACCTGTTGGCGCGAGTTGACACTAATGACGGATTTGGATTCTTTGTGAGGAAGAGTTGACAGTTTAGGCAACGAATAATGTAAAGCAGTTTGCTAGGAGTCAACACATCAAAAAATGTCTCAGAAGTTCACGGGATCTTTACGAAAAAAAAAACGTTCCGGAGTTCAGCTCCACAGTCGGATCAAAAATACAGGACTGCAACTGGAAACAGGGAGCACAACCGACATTCACTGAAGAGAAATACTCGTAAATTATAAATGAGCACATATAAGCCATCAACTGGAACTAATCAAAACCATTCAAAATAATCTCTTTAAAATTAGAAGTGGTTATGAAACGAACACGGAATTTAAACCAGGATAGATTGGAAATATAAATGATTTAATAATTTTCAAATC
The DNA here is from genome assembly GCF_000764305.2 of Hyalella azteca. Classification (NCBI taxonomy): domain Eukaryota; kingdom Metazoa; phylum Arthropoda; class Malacostraca; order Amphipoda; family Hyalellidae; genus Hyalella; species Hyalella azteca. The sequence continues at coordinate 8,595 of NW_025930470.1, read as the reverse complement.
GGAAACTACTAAAGGGGGAAATTAAAACTTCAAAGTCACTGTCGAATTATTAAGTTTTAGAATTAAATCATTTTCAATGCGACCGCAAATTAAGAAGCTACTCATATTTTGCTGGCACTAATTGCAACATAATTTAAAATTTCGACTAGTAAGGTTGATGACGATTAAACTTTCATTTTCATAAGATTAATCTATTTTTCAGAACAGTAGTTAATACGCTTATATACACATGGGACTAAACCTGGCAAGCGTGTCATAAATCATATTTGGTTTATGGAAGGCTGTATGTTTGCCGACAATAATTCTGCCATTATTCCGCTACACGAATAATTATTCCAGAGGTACGCTGCAGCGGACGAGAGCCTCATGAGAAATCGAATTTCATTACATTTAATTTTGAGATAAAATTTAATAAATAAGAACTACCTTGTCAATATATTCAATATTTTGGATCGTTCTTTAGCCTAAAAATGGCACTGTATGTAAGGTTTATATTAAGGCGGNAACAAGGCGGTATGCATGGTTCATAACAAGGCGGTATGCAGGGTTCAAAACAAGGCGGTATGCAGGGTTCATAACAAGGCGGTATGCAGGTTTCATAACAAATCTGTGTGCACGGCTTACACAAGAAAAATCTGGGCATCTGCTAGCGACTTGCCTTTCCTTTGTATGAAATAATTGTGAACATCTAGAACAACGTTGACAATATTGTGGTTTGAAGACAAGCTCCATATATCAGGTTACTAACTGAAAACAGAAACCATCGCAATTTTATGAATAATGTGCCATCAATGTCCCGTGTTCGAGACAACGGTTTGGTTCTGGAGAGAAGAAAGATAAAATCAAATAAATGCAAATAAGGTATAAAAATTAAAATCAATTTATTCTAATATATGTTGAATGTGTTTGAATCGCCCCATTGAGCGGCATTCTGAGTGTGCATGAGTTTTCAATAGAATAACTAATATGAACGTTTCAATGTAATTAGCATTGAAATAATGCTCGTAATTTTGAAATGTGTGCATCCTATCATTGTCTGGTATTGTTTTTGTCATTACGCTAATGGCATTGCTATAATTCATATTCAGGATGATGCACGAGTTTTAAAAGTAATATTGTGATTTTTCACAAAAAATTAAATTGAAAGAATTATCCGCCTGATAATGTATTTGTCTTTCCCTCGTGTATTAGACAAAGCTCTAGTTTTTGAACAACTCGTTGATTAATAAGTTAAATAGCTGAGAGCAAATGCGGTGATGATGGCGGCATTCGCTTGCATTAGAGGACGTTGATGTAGTTTTAATTGAAGCTTATAACTCTGAAATTTTTCTTCATAAAACAAAGCTGAAAATATGATATTTCTAATACTACATATAATTTAAAACCTCAAACGGCAATCATAGTTGAAGAGACACGAGATTTTAATTCTAGTATTTTTTGGGTGCGAGGTTGATCGACTAAACTGGTACCCACCTACGCAGGGTGATAATTTTTATTCGACTGTTTATCTCTACCAACTTATTTTATTTTGCTTCAGAGAATCTTCATTTCTACATAGTTGCAAATTTGAATTGACTGATAAATAGCGACTGATGAAGGTATGAGTAAATAGCTCAACTGAGTTCACTACCTCTGTCGTTTTCTCAACACTGGAATATAGTTTATGTATCGGAATTAAAGTTTGATGAATCGAATATTATTATCTCTTATTGGGTCCGATAGGAGCACGTAAAATGAAAGTACGTAAAAAGAAAATATAATTCAGCAGTGAAAGCCTGACAACTTGGGTAAAAACTTTGAGACAAATGTGGCGTACCCAAAATTTTCCAATTACAAATTTTTAGATTTACATGGGCAATTATGTTCGTTAAACAGTTTATTGTTATTCAATAGATATATTCAGTTCCTACGAATTAACCTGAAAACTCAGTCTCCTTTGAGCTGATTACCTTTTTAATCACATCAAGCCAGCATACCAACCTCCAGAGGTAACCATTAATTTTTTCTTTAAGAGGTATTGAATTTACAGGAACGGATCAATTACTTAGACCAGCTTCAATAAAACTACTTAACTTTCAACGGAAATTCAAATTATGCTGCAGTTAATGGCAACCTTAACTTCTCATTCGAACGCTAACTATGTGTTTCGAGATTCAAATGAATAAAAAAAAGGACAGAATTTTGCTGTTCGCTAAATTGTCGTGGCATATATTCGTGTGCGCAGTCACATTGAATATAAGCCTTACATTTTGAATTACATTTTTAGAATTGATAAATTGCCGTCAAACTTCGTCCTCTAAGTAACTTGGGTTGTTAATGCCAAAATTTGATCAAAATTATTCGAAATATAGCAATTTTTTGGAATTCTCAAAGAATGTCTATCCGAGACTATCAGAAAATATAATTAAGGGCTACGGAATGAAATTGACTGAGTTGCTGTTTACATATTTTTATCCTTACATACATCCTGGCTTCAGGATATCAGGGTATATCGCCTTAGCCTCGGCAAATGCAGCGAAGCCACTCTTGCATCTCGTCATACCGCAAGTACTTCTTTAATCTCAATTGGAAGCACCCCTATGGTGATTGGGTAATCGCAAATTAAAGTTTACATTCCTCTCTGAGGTGAATCGCAATTTATTGCTAATAATTCAATCGCAACTAAATAAAATTAATTTCTGATGAGAAGCTGACTGAAATTTTTCCCTATTTTCGTCTGCTTGGACCAAGTAGAAATTGCAAATTCTAGGCAAATGAAAATGTTTCGCCGTCGTCGTGACGCTTACATCGAGAAACGTGATAAAAAAAAACCAGAGTCAAGTAAATCTACGGAAAAAATTTTATGTCACATAAGTACGAAATGCTAAGATGTATGCATACGTTAACGCGAAATCTACACATAAGCAAAATTGTTCTCGCGAGCTCCCCACAGCCGTTGCTCTCACTCCACCAACCCCGTCCTCTGCCAGCGTCTCTGTTCCTCGCTGATAAGTTCAGCGACAGAGATTGATCTCAGCGCTTACGATGCATGATGATGCATGATGATGCATGTTGATGCTCAAAATGCATGATGATACTCTGAGCATCAATGTTGGAAATATATGGCAGACGAGCGTCTGCCATTTAGTAGAATGACTGCATCAATAAAAATGCCAGCAGCAGACCATTGCGCTCGGTTCTGACGCCTGTCGATGACAGAGGTGGTAGAGAAGTAGCACGACAGTGTTAAATATACGACGCAATTTCTGTATGTTTCTCTGAGAAAAAGTATGTTTCACTTTATCCAATAACAGCTTAGATTTTTGACACTGTCAGCAACCATTTACCTCAGTTCCTACTGCAGTCTTGCAGTAACCATTACTTTTTCCCAGATAATAGCCTTTAACGTCGAAAAAATTTAATTGGAATTTCCGCCGATGGAAAGTAAAAATGTTACAATATATTGAAAATAATAACAGTACCCAATTTTCAAACTTCAAACAAAATTTATACCACTATAATCTCTGATCAGTCAAATCAGCAATTGTCTGCTGGCCACGCGTAAGTCATATCAAGCTCTAACTTTCATTGCTTGCGGTCTCGTGCTGCGGTCAACACGAAAAACAGGCCTCGACTGTCGGTATTAAGGCGAAAAATGCCTGAGTTTGTCCACAATACCACAAATGGACATATTTTCAAGCATCTATTTAAATAATTCATTATATATTTTGGATGCTGAAGTGTTCCCAAAATAATCAAAATCAGATAAGATTATAATTTAAAAAAATTTTCTCAAACGGCAAACAATATATATACGTTAAAAATTACTTTTTAAAGACAACACTTCTAAAGAATCCAGTGTCTCCAATGTTACGCATGTACAATGAGTTTCTAATTTTATTTTCGAAAATTAAAAAAATTAATCGACCAATTTTTTAATATATAAATTGTTTCCAAAATTATTAATTCTTCCAATTGATTCATGTATTGCCTCCGACTTCACACAAGTGTGCCAAATTTCAGATCAATTGGACAGAAAAAAGTGTGTCAAATATCAGTTATAAGATTTGTAGCTGGCAAAATTATTTTTTCACTTTATTTAATATTGAAAATTTTTTTTCAATTACTTATTTTGTCATTTGATTCATGCATTGTTTCCAACTTTAGGCAAGTGTGCAAAATTTCAGATCGATAGGATAAGTAGAAGTGTGTCGAATTTTGATTACAAGATTTGTAGCAGACAGACAAACAGACAAGACGTAAAGTTGAAGAGAAGTGTTGTAAAAATAGACTGGTTTGAATTGCGATTAATACAAATTTCTGAAAGAGTACGTCTTCATTGTTCTTATCTGTCGGCGATGGCGACAGAAAAAACAAAGGCACAAGGACTGGATTAGTTTTTCTTTGTCGCGGGACGGAAAAATGCAACAAAATGGAGAATTTATTATGTCCGAGATATGTAAAAAAGTACTTTGTTCCGATTTTAATTTTATAATATATTAAATAACATGAGCATGTTAATTTGCCTAATAGGTTCTTGGCATTTAAAACTATAGGTTTGGCTTTTTTAACTATAAGGCATGGGCTAACTCTATTGTTAATTCAATAGTTCACACTTTGACGTTCCTTTTGCATTTGTAATACTTAAAATTGTATTTTGATGAACAGATATCGCTATAGTAGACCCCATTGCAACTTTAATTCACTCTTATTTTTTAAAAATGTTGAAATACTTATACAGTTCACCTCTAGTGTCTCATTTTCTATTCATTTTTGAGATAATGTCATTTCTTTAAAAATTATCAATGAATTATTGCAGTGTGATACTTATACAATGTATTCTTCATTCCACAGCGTTTTAGTAATGTAAAGTATATATTTTATTTGGTTTTCTTTATAGGCAATGTTTAATCCAAGTGTTACAAATTAAAAATTTTCAAGTTGAAAAATTTACGCTGGGTGTGTTAGTGTGCCACCCCAGGGGCAAATGGAGCTTGCATCACCAATCAAGGTGTATTATTAGCAAGCTTCTGCTGGAACACATTTCCTTGACATTACCTATTAATTGCTATCACATTTATATTTCGTCAAGTTCTATTGCTGTTTTAAAGAAGAAATACGTTCTGTTGTTCTAACCGAGGCAGAAAAGGTCGCTGTGCTTCTCAGGATTTGCAAATAATTAATTTTTCTCGAAACCTTTCCCAGCAGATATAGGGAAAATATTTAATGAATTCTTTTAAAATAAATAGATGTAATTTATTTCGTTAAGGTTAGCCTTATGAAGCGCGGAGACTCCAGCGCAACAAAGCACTTTATATTCAACGAAGCGTGCATGAGTAATGAGGCTCGAATGGACATCCGCTCACCTACTCAAGAATGCATCAGAGGCCAAGATTTGTGCTCGACACTCGCGGCTCAGAGGCGTGGCCCAGACTTGAGGCCAAGATTTGTATTCGACAATCGCGGCTCATCATCTAAACGAGCGGCGTCATATACGGCAACCCCTCCTCGCGGTCGTGTAGAGCGTCAATAACTTCCCTCTAAGTTATCAACTAGAGCAACTCGCTTCAGTTACGTTTGAAATATATCCAAGGAAATAAATATTTCCACGAACTCGTTTTTCAACATTTTTTCACGGCCGAGCAACATCAGCGAGTCGCTTGATTGATGTCATCGAGTTCGGTGAAGAGGCAGCGTTCCTCGCATTATATAAAAGTAATCAGCAATGTTTTATTCACAAAATAGAATAAAATCTAACTGAATAGGATAAGCTGGTTTAATCATTTCCCCCAGGTGTCACACCTGCACGGTGAAATAGAATGTCATATAGCTATTTGAAAAGGCTAGAATCCTTTCGCTTTCTTCCGCTACAGTCTACACTGACCTCTATAACTACGAATGCAAATTTTCAGAGTATAATATTAGGAAATATATTAATATATATAAAATAAAGTTTTTTATGACGTTTCCAGTAGTAATAAGTAATTACTGTACGGTAACAGTTTTTCGCTTCCCGTCCTGAATCCTGGTCCATCCATATGCTAACATTGAAAAACTCAAGATTCTTCTGACGATAATAGCCACTGAATAAAATCTATGGCAAAATATAATATCTATACGCCAAAATTTCGGCTTTAGCGTGGTAATGTTGGTGATTAGCGCCACCGCTAAGTGTGCATCAGCGTGCGTGTTTTAGCGCCACCGCTAAGTGTGTACACCTTCTGCACATCGGGTACACCTTCTGCACATCGGGTACACCTTCTGCACATCGTGTACATAACCTGCGCATAATACCAAATATTCACGCCATTTAACTCGTGGAATATACCACTATAATCTCTAATCAGTCAAATCAGCAATTGTCTGCTGGCCCCGCGTAAGTCATGTCAAGCTCTAACTTTTACTGCTTGCGGTCTCGTGCTGCGGTCAACACGAAAAACAGGCCTCGGTTGTCAGTATTAAGGCGAACAATGCCTGAGTTTGTCCACAAAACCACAAATGGATCTATTTTCGAGAATCTTTTTAAATAATTCATTATACAGTTAGGATGCTAGTGCGATCCCAAAATAATCAAAATCAGATTAAATTTTAATTTACTAAATTTTCAGGAATGGTAACAAAAATAAGCTAGTTTGAATTGCCTTTAATACAAATTTCCAAAAGAGTACGACTTAATTGTTCTTATCAGTCGGTGATGGAGACAAAAACAAAGTCACAAGGACAGGATTGGTTTTTCTTTGTCACAGGATGGAAAATGCAAGAAAATCGAGAATTTATTATGTCAGAAGAATGTAAAAATAGTACTTTGTTCAAATTTAGATTTTTTTATTAAATTAAATAGCATGATGAACATATTAATTTGCCTAATAGTTTCTTGGCATTTACAACTACAGGTATGGCTTTTTAACTAATATGCATGGGCTAACTCTATTGTTAATTGAACGGTTCAAACTTTGGTGTTGCTTTTATATTTGTAATAATTTAAATTGTATTTTGATGAACAGATATCGCTATAATGAAGCGCATTGCAACTTTTATTCACTCCTACTTTTTAAAAATGTTGAAATACTTTTCAAATGTTTCGATTTGAGCAGGGAATATTTATCTAATTTTTACAGTTCACTCCTAGGTTCTCATTTCTTTATTCATTTTTGAGATAATGTCATTTGTTTAAAAATGATCAAAGAATTATTGCCGTGTGATACCTATACAATGTAAACTTCATTCAACAGCGTCTTAGTTGATGTGATGTTTATAGTTGATTTGGTTTTCTTTAAAGGCAATTGTTTACTCCAAGTGTTACAAACTAAAATTTGTCAAGTTGAAAATTCCACGCTGTGTGTGTAAGTGTGCCGCCCCAGGGGCATGTGGAGCAACAAAAAATTATAGATGAAACAAAAATTTGCACCACCAATCAAGGTGTATTATTACCAAGCTTCTGCTGGAACACATTTTCTTGACATTACCTATTAATTGCTATCACATTAATATTTCGTCTAGTTCTATCGCTGTTTTAAAAGAGGGTTGCGTTCTGTGGTTCTAACCGAGGCAGAAAATGTCGCTGTGCTTCTCAGGATTTCTAAATATTTAATTTATCTCGAAACCTCTCCCAGCNCAGACTTGAGGCCAAGATTTGTGCTCGACACTCGCGGCTCAGAGGCGTGGCCCAGACTTGAGGCCAAGATTTGTGCTCGACACTCGCGGCTCAGAGGCGTGGCCCAGACTTGAGGCCAAGATTTGTGCTCGACACTCGCGGCTCAGAGGCGTGGCCCAGACTTGAGGCCAAGATTTGTGCTCGACACTCGCGGCTCAGAGGCGCGGCCCAGACTTGAGGCCAAGATTTGTGCTCGACACTCGCGGCTCATTATTTAAACGAGCGGCGTCATATAGGGCAGCCCCTCCTCACGGTCGGGTAGAGCGTCAATATATTCCCGCTAACTTCTCAACTAGAGCAACTAGCTTCAGTTACGTTCGAAATATATACTAGGACATAAATGTTTTTGAGAACTCGTTTTCATACTGCGATTCCAGAATATATACCGATAAAAATATATCCCCTGCCAGGCGGCCGAGCAACATCAGCGAGTCGCTTGATTGGCGTCCTCGAGTTCGGTGAAGAGGCAGCGTTCCTTGCAGTATATAAAAGTAACCATGAAAATTTTAATCACAAAATAGTTACGTTACGTAGCCTTACGTTAATTGTAATTGAATACTATAAGCTGGTTTAATAATCTCCCCCAGGTGGCACAACGGCACGGTGAAATAGAATGTCATAGGGCTAGTTAAAAAGGCTAGAATACTCTCGGTCTCTTTCTCTGCAGACTACACTGACCTCTATAACTACGACGGCAAATTATTCAGAGAATAATATTGGGAAATATATGTAAAATAAGATTTTCCAATGACGTTTCCAGTAGTAATAGGTAATTACTGTAAGGTAACAGTTTTTCGCTTCCCGTCAAGAATCCTAGTCCATCCATACGCTACCATTGAGAAATTCAAGATTCTTCTGATGATAATAGCCTCTGAATAAAATATATGGTAAAATATAATACCTCTCCACAAAAATCTCTGCTTGAACGCGATAATGTTGGTGATTAGCGCCACCGCTAAGTG
>NW_025930469.1:0-502 GCF_000764305.2 Hyalella azteca | reverse complement strand
CTGAAGAATCAATTGATTATAAATCATTTAATTCCTTAAAATATTTTAAATTACTTACCAAATAACGAATTACTTAAAAATTAATGAATAACTTAATAGATAATGAATTACTTAAAAGAGAATTTATTATCTAATAAAGAATTTATTACCTAGTAATGAATCAATTATCAATTAAAGAATTACTTATTATCTTATTGGCTTATTTTATTAATCATTGAGGTATGAAGAACAAATTACCAATTAAAAGAACAAATTACCAATTAAAGCATGTCAGGCCAGGAATAATATCGACATATCGTTACCAACAATGAAAAATATTTTTTAAAATGAATATAATTCAGAGAATTGTTAATAATAATAATACTAATAATCGAACACCTATAAATGATCAACAATTATCATGACTGTAAATGTAATTATGGCTTCAAGCAGGCGTCCTGCCGTGCCACTGCTCTGCCACTGCTCTGCCACTGCTCTGCCACTGCTCTGCCACTGCTCTGCC
>NW_025930468.1:0-655 GCF_000764305.2 Hyalella azteca | reverse complement strand
GGTCTAAGTTACCCCATTTTACGGTACACATAACGTGTGTGTGTTTCTACACCTCCGCTTATGTATGAGCCGTCCCTGCAATGCCTTGTGTAACTGTATATACGAGTTTGTGTGGGTGGTGCGTGTGTGTGTGTATTTATGTGGGTCATTCTAAATGCCTTCTAAATGACCAAGTACCTATTTAACTGAGGAGTGCAGAGGCCAAAAATAGGGGTGAGCTTGCTCCAATAGGAGCGATACCACCGGAACGGCCAGGATGAGTGCATTAGAGTGCTCCAAGATGTAGCACCCAAAAAATGGCCATTTCTTTAAAAAATAAGTGCCAGAACCTTAACAAATCCTACTCTAGGAGGGCTTTCCAATTGCACCTCTCACTCCTTGGCCATAGTGGCAAAGCAGAGTTTTTTAGACTCAATTTGTACCTAAAAGAGTAAACATCAGGCAGGTATTCCTAGTGACTTGCAAATAGGGGTTAAAACCAGTGTATCAAAATGAAGTGGCTACAGAATTGCTCATGAGCAGGACTAATATGCAGCTAACTCAGTTAAGTAATGATAACACCTAGGTTGACATTTAAACAATGAGCCTCAGCAAGGTGATCTTCAAGGAGCTGCAGTTTGGAAGATGAGAAGACTCAGGACAGGAAGGTCAGGAC
>NW_025930467.1:0-35104 GCF_000764305.2 Hyalella azteca | reverse complement strand
GGAGGGATGCTGTGCCGGTGGTTCAGTGGCCGCCACACGACACTGACGGACATGGAGGCATGGAGTTAGGTGGTGCAGGGAGATGACATTCCTTGAAATGACTTATAAAGCATGAAATGCGTTTGTTTCTCATGACCTCGTTTGGCTTCTACGAAAAACGCAAATGAATCGCGCTCAATGGGGGGTCACGGTCACGTATCGCCCAATAAATGAATGCGCAATATCGGTGACAAAACTATACATCGTACTTCCATCCTCTACCGGGCTTCTAGCCTCCAAAATTTTATTAATTCTAACTATTTATATTACAATACTTGTATGTATATCTCCATGACCAGCATAAAATAGGAACTTTCTGTTTGCAAAAATTATTAGATTGTTTCATAAGACATACTCTTGCGATAACAGGAAATTCAAAAATCAAATTTTCAGCATAACTGTAAATTTTCTATTCAAATTGCAGCTTATTGGGAATTTTAATCAACACCTTCGAAAGTACATCACTCTATTTAGTTACTAAATTTTGAAAGGTAACTATTTTATTGTCATCTATCAATTTGCATCCAGCAGCCATCATCCGTTGAAAGAACGAGCGGCAACTTGTGCGTTATTCAAATACCTTACTCATGTGACTCATTCATATCAAGCCTTCACAATGTTAAAGTGAACACGTAACAAAATTTACGAAAGTCAATACAGAAGAAAATAACAGAAAATGTTCCACCAACAGAGCTCGGGCATCGTCAGATTAAGTTAGTTTCCAATAATTATTAGCTATATTCAATATTGCGTTTAGTGTATGATAATAAATCACACATTTTTTGCACGTTAAATTCATTAAATTAATAATTCAAAGAGATGACATATTCTCGGAAGATTTGATTTCTGTATACCGTCTCAGAATGTGTTCGGAAAACGAAATTATTTTCTGCCACTATTGTTGAAATCCGGGGACGGATGCCTCTGCAATGCATGAAAAATAAATGAACTGAAGATTGATTAATAATAAAAAAAGTAAAGATGCAAAACGCTTTAATTACGGTTGTTAAATTATATATAATTAAGAACCCTTGAATGTTCTTCTTGGAACGTTTTGCAAGGGCATGTTTCGCTGATTTTGTGCTTAGTCGACATCGACTGCATTGAAATGTGTTTGTATTATGTAACAGTTTAATAGAACTTAGCTTCAGTAGCTTTGGAAGTTAAAGTCCTTTAAGGGGAGCGTCTTGGTCCGAAAAAAACTTTTTTATTTACTTCGAAATTTAATACACGTATGTAAAACGCAATTTTAAGACTTTTTTGTTCATGTGAATTTTTCGAAAAAAATGAAAGAAAACGAGAAATTCTTAGAAAACGGACAAAAAAGGGGGTACTGTAGAAATATCAGTGGGCCTAGGATTTTCAAGCTACAACATCGAGACACATATCATTCGATGCGTAAAGACCATATCTACAAATTAATGTAGGCGTTTTTTGAAATTTCCAATTTTGTGGGTGTGGGAGCATTTTTTGTAAATTTTTCGATTTTACCCCATTCCACCCCCTCTTTTTGCAAAATAAAATACAAACTATAACGAAATTAGAAAAACGCATACATTAATTTGTAGATCTTTTCTTTGCGAATCGAATGGTATATGTCTCATTGCTGTAGCTTCGAAGCTGTAGGAGTAAATAGGTTTCCAGTGACAATAAGTGTGAATGTTCAGTAGAGCCCGACAAAGTCCCGAGCGCCTCGAAAACGGCATTCAACACTGCAAGGAATGAGACTAGACGATACTGGAGCTCAATTTCTGTCAAGGGTGGTACGAGCGACTGTGCAATAACCACCTCGTGCGACTGCAGCAAGGTTACTGGAGTTGAGTGTCTGTAGATAAGTGATTTATAGTGCACTGCGGGAATTATTCCCCATCTTAAATGTGAAAGAACTCCCCCACCCCCCTCCCTTTCGGGATTTGTCGTGAACGCATAAATCAACGTACAGAGATGGTTTTGGTACCGTTAGATAGGTCAGAATGTCAGCTTTAAGATGCGACTAAAAACAGGAAAAGCCTAAATTGTCGATTTTGGACCAAGACGCTCCCCTTAATTCGTCTAACAATATAGTTAAATGTAGAGCTAAAATGACCGCACGATGAGGCTGTTTTCTGATTATCTTTCTCATTCATTCCTATAGGAAACCTGTAAACTAGTCCATATGCCCCTTTCCTAAAGAAAGTTTTGTTGGTGCCTAATAGTTACCAATCTGAAAATCAGTAAAACGTGGTAAAGGGAACAGTGAAACTTCCATGAGGTTGTTTGACTGATGATATTAAGCTCATACGAGCCCAGGTGGCAATTGGGACCACCATTTCATAAACGTCTAAACTCCCGCCTGTTGAATTCATACAACCAAGGTGCACAAGTGAAATGAATAAATTTCAGGGCTTCGTTATAACTTTGTTACGTCGCGAGAATTATAAGCTCAAATTTAATATAAAATTTACAGGATTTCATATAGCCGTTATAGCCGTTTAGTTATAGTTAAGTTAGTTAGTTAGTTTAGTTAGTTAGTTAGTTAGTTTAGTTAGTTAGTTAGTTAGTTTAGTTAGTTAGTTTAGTTATAGTTAGTTTAGTTATAGCCGTTTTCACCCGTTATATGTCGGACATTATTTGAAAATGGCGCTGCAGAACCAAAGTTCTGAAGGTTCAACCTGCAGTTGTGGGTCGTCAGAACTGGCAGTTCCTTGCACTCCTGCGACGGTACAAGTCAACTTATTGACAGGAGGTCTGGCACTATTTCTTTCACATGTACACATTCTACAGAAATTGCCATTGTTTCACTCAGTTTAAAACAATTACTGTGTCCATCATGTGCATGATTGGTTATCAAGCAATAATATATTCAATTATAGTTTTCAAATTCCTCATTTATGAGCAGTATTGAAATGTTTACCTCAAAATAAGGAACGTTTTCTACGAATCACCAACTTTTCCCCTCAACAAAAAATGTTTGCAGGGATTACTCAACAGCTTTTACCCTCGCCTCCGCCAGATAAGTTCAGAACACCACTGACGACGCCCTGTCGTGCAGTACAAACATTCATTTCTTAAAAAATATAGTAATTAGGGCATGTTTCTTTTAATATTAAACGACGAACATGAATACAGTGGATAAAAGTTGATTCTCCTTCGGCGCTCGAAGTTGTTGGGCCCCCGCCAAGCTCGCGTTAACTTCCGATGGTGAACATCGTTTAAGACTAGGTATATGAATGTGAAGTAATAATGTAAAAATTTAGTTTAAAATTCCATCGCATTTCACGTACATATACCACAAAACGTCAAGATTGATATGATAAAACTCACTCAAAACTTTCATGTCCTTACAAAATACGGGGCGCTTCCGCAAAATAAGTCCAACGAATTATTTCGCATCAAAACACCGGTTTAATTGCAAAGAAAACTACATTTTTGGAAAGATCATCCCTTTTTTTCTTTTCACATACGTAGTTACCGTTGCGTTTCATGCACTTCTACATTCGAGGCACCCAGTTCTTCAAACCAGAGTCATAGAACTCTGCCGCCTGTCCATGTAGAAACTAACAACCGCGTTTTGCACCTCTTTTTTTTTTCTACCCATCTTGCGCAGACCTTTGAATAGCCTAAATGTTCATTCAAAATCTTGTCAATTGTGGTTTTGCTGAGCTCAGGAATTTTTTCAGATGACTGTCGAAGTGTAATCCGTTGATCTTCAAGAATTACCGCTTCGACTTTGGCAATTGTTTGTCTGAAACCGATGGCCGCCCTGCACGGGCGTCGTCGTGGACGTCAGTTCGGCCATCTTTAAAGTCCCTGACCCATCTGCGCACAATCCCGGAGCGGAGTTTCGATTTGTCACTTGTGCTGGAAAGACGTATAAGACAGTCTAGCGTAAACAATCTGTTTAACAGTTAGCCAAATCTTAAAACAGCTCAATCTTGCCGATTTAAATGAACAAACATAAAAAGAAAGATTTTCAAGCGCCAGGCCTGACAGTTTATCCCCCCAAGACATGACAGTTTATCCTCCGAGACAAGACAGTTTATCCCCGTGGGACATGACAGTTTATCCCCCCGAGACATGACAGTTTATCCCCGGTGGGCATGACAGTTTATCCCCCCGAGACATGACAGTTTATCCTCCGAGACAAGACAGTTTATCCCCGTGAGGCATGACAGTTTTGCCCACATCCTACAAGGCTTGTCTATTAGAGGAATTGTTCACGTCAGAAACAGCTGAATTAACCGCTGCGATATCGCCTATTTTAAATATAATACTTGCGAAGAATTGGAATTCTCTTGGCCTGTCCTTGGGTTTATGGCAACATGAACTGAAAGTTACATTAACTACCAGCGACAACTTACAATGACGACTAATTTCCTTACATCTTACTCGTCTCACTAGATTTTCTCCTATATATATATATATATATATGCAATAATTTGCATACATAATAAAGCTTATTCATAGCTGAACCTGTATCTATACTGGAAGTTGGTGCTACGATCTCATCAATAAGAAGACTGCATGTGATGTGAAGAGAATAAATGGAAGCAAATCTTGATTGTTTATAAAAATACGAAGCTATGAAAAATAAGAAATAACAGGCCGTTCACACGTCGCAACTCGGTGGCCGAATAAATAATCGGAAACTTTGAATATGAAACTTGATGTGCATGTGGGTCAATTTTATTGAGTTTGCGGTGCAAACATTTTTTCAGAGGAATGTTATCCGTCGTAGAAAACCGTTCACAGTACAAACTGTATACGGTTAAAAAAAGACAGTAATTCAACCATGCATAAGTATTATGAGCAAACATGAGATGAGAAACCACAATGCACCTGAGAAATTGTAAAATTGGTCTTATGGAAATCAAATGATGGTCTCAAGATAATTTATGAATTATAATTAATTTGATGCTAACCTAAAATATACCGACGTCCGACATTGGAACGGCGGCGGTCAAGTAACTCACGCGAAGCCTCATGTCACGCATTTATTGTCCGTATATATGCATGCTGAGTAAAATATATAAATTTTATTCATCAGAACACTTGAGTGTCATGTTCATGAGGCCAAACTGAGTATAACATGCAAGACTCCCGTTATGGACTCGATGGAAGTTATTGTCAGTTAGACGTGACAAAATCATCCAGTTACCGATGAAACGTTTAAGAAATTATAAATGAGTGTAAAGCAGGAATCATCTTATTGCCGCGAAGATTCAGCAAACATTAAAAGTAGTATGTAAATTTAATTGAGATAAAGTGTCAAATTTAGAATTTTATACGAGTATTTGTGAAGCTTCTATTTGTGTAGATAATATGCTTCAAAACAGGAAGCATTTTAGGCCGCAGACGGGATGAATCATGACATCGATTATAGTATTAAGTAATTTTGAATAATTAAAATATATTTTGAGTGCCCTTGAGGTAAATATTGTTCCGATTCGAGTATAGAGATTATATCTTTAATAGCAACATTTGTCGCGGAAACTAACATAAGCCCGACCGTAACATACGGGATCGTCCCGTAACTTGTAGTTAGTAAGTAACGATAGTCCATTCTTCTCATCTCCGTCAGCCAATCACTGGCAAGCGTCCATATCACATGTGTTACTAATTCAGTCTGTGTGTAGTCATTCATATGCCTGCAATTACTTCATTGTCCGTCATGTGTAAATAAACCATTCTAAACCATCGCCGACTTATAGAACCTGGGTTAATTCCATTGTATAGCAAGACCTGTACCATCCGCCACAACATTATCGTCAAGACTTAAACATGTTACTGTGAACACGCACGTATAGAATAAGATATATGCACATCACTCATATGAGGCGCTGCTGCTCATAGGTTCATCACTCATCTAATAATTATAAAAATAGTAATGATGATAGTAATTATATTGGCGGTGTCAGATTTAATTAGGCCATTAGGTGTGTCGTCGATTCTTAACATTGCAGAACTTTCACAGCTTGTTGCGGTCTCGAACACGCAACTCACTGCACCGATTCTGCTTCAGATAAAGTGGGCTGCCTTGAATTTTCTTTACATAACATTTTCTCGATATTTTCACCAATTTATATGATAATAAACAATGTATATATCTTATTTCAATAATAAAATTTTCGCTTTTCCTGTTCAAGCGACCTCCTCGCCGATTCTGACCATAACTGTTGCTTGTTGCAGGGATCGAACCCGCAAATCACTGCTCCACTTTTGTTACTCAGAACTGTCCCCACTTGCCTTTAAGTGTGCGTCCTGTTACCGTCACTCTCTATCCGGAAAATTGTTCAGAAGCCACCCGTGAATAGGGCAAAAAAGACAGTAAATCTGGCCAATTTCACCTTTTAATATAGCCTTTTCCCAATTCCTACAGAAAATGTAATAAAAAAGTTAATTTTTATTCGAAATTTTCAAAAATCACTCATGAAGCGATCAATTTTACCCACGATTTTATGGAATATCAGCCCCATGTTCCAAATTGAGACTCACTGTTACTCCTGTATTATGTGATAACGGGTGTCCGTCTGTGTGGTGCTGTGTGATTGTGTCTTGTGTGCTGCTGGTCACACTCGCGGAATTTTCTTTACATAACATTTTCTCGATATTTTCGCCAAATTATATGATAAAAAACACTGTAGATATCATATATCAATAGCAAAATGTTCGCTTTTCCTGTTCACGCGACAGTAAAATATTTTCTACTTAGTTTATGCTATAAGTTTTCTGTTTTCACGATCAACGAACATTTTCTCGTATTCATTTCAAGTATGAATTAAAATAAGGTGGACTGCCTTAAATTAGTTAGCTCACGAGGCGCCGTATGCAAGAAGCCGCTGATATGATTATCTTCCGGTCTTGAAGAAGTACAAATCTAAATAGGATATTTGTTTCGCTAATGATTATTATCAGCACTGGATTTTTTACTTCTCGATCGTTTAATTATCCGTAACAGGAGTAAGCATCATCTACTTATTTACGATTATATTATCGCATATTCCCATGCTCTGAAGCCACGACAGAAATATTCTAAATATCATAGGCACTTCAGGAAATTAAACACAGGAAATTCAACCTGCAAGGTACTCGAATATTTTACACCCGAGTTTTCTCTCATAAAAATTCAAACCCTCATCGCCCGTCATCATTTATTTATATTGATCACTTATCAAATGCACCCGCACTTATATTGATCACTTATCAAATGCGGGTGTTATTCATGTTACTGAAGAATAATATGTAAGGAGTATTTCATGATTTTTTCAAACTGTAGAAATCTTATTGGATAAATGCATTTTCGCACTAAAAACTTTCCTACATCTGGTGGGCTAGAAGGAGACCTGTTCAAGTAATCGACACCTGTTTAATAATAACTAGATTTTTTGTAAATTTCAGAGAGAGCTGGCGTCACATTGACAAACTCACAGCCTTCTATTATGTCCTCGTAGACAAGATACTGAATAGAGCTGCGTAATAGTGTTTGTGACCGAGGGGAGGAAGTAAAAATAGTTTAGTTTGGGATGTAATTGCTTGTGGCGGCTTTCACATGCTCAAATGTTCAGTATTTATGCATAAGTTGCAAGGTTCATTCATGAGATTATTGATGATATAACGCTTTGATAATAATTTATATAAATAGTGAAACCCAGTGCTGTATAGCACCTATGGTTATTATGTCGCATTATGAATCCTCAAGTCAAAGGATGATTGCGGACGAGATTCGGTAACCGCCAAAATCTGGCAACGGAACTCGAATTGATTAACAAGACAACGTTTGGGCATCGCTGCTGCCCTATGCCAGCAACAGCGGCTTGATGAGGCGTCTTTGTCCGACAGCCGCGGACATTTCAATCGCTCGGTCATGAAGAATCATTCGATGTTCAAATATTTGTTAAAACGAAGCATATTTCCCTTTGCTAAAATCATTGAATAACTCGGCCAAACTAACCTCGTGAGGTCGAATGTTTTTGCCGGCGATTGTGCTCCACTGGCGACTCAGCCAATTACATCATAGCGATAACTTGATGAATGATATTTCTTATGGGAATGCATCTCAGTGATGGGAATGGGAATACAAAGGGAATGCATCTCTCTTATACAAAGTAATCGCTCATAAATAATTCTTGAACCACATTCAACAGTTGTTATTGAACGGAGGTAGCTATAGTGCATTTAATATGTTATATTATCACAGAACAATATATTATATACATGGCAGATGCGTCTCATGAGGGAAGTATATTCATGTTTTATATATTTTAATATATCCGTTGGCATTCAATTTTTGGAAAGAAACTTTTCCACACAAAGAAAATTAAACTTTTTGGTGGACTCGTACATTTTTCTCGTGTTTCCCTACAGACTCGCTCCTAACAAACGCATCGTCGCACACGTGGCAACGAGCCTCGGGGATGCCAACGAGTGATTTAGTAATATATTACGCACACCATATTTGTTTCTAGGGTTACGAAAACCATTACTAGAATATTGCAAGCAAAGCGGTCAAGTACACACAAAAGAATATTGAGTTTTTTGCACGTTTAGGTCAATAAAAGCTCGTTTATGCCGAGTAGTTTAAGGTGATGAAGATTGGAGCAACGATTTGGGGGTTCGAAACTTGCATGCGGTCGTGAAAGTTTAGGGCGAAATCGATAAGGTGGCCGGGTTGTTAAGAATCGCATAGAAGTCAATATGTTCCAATAAAAGCTGATACCGCAGAATTAAATTATGTTTTACCTAATCCTGCAAGACGAATTCGAGGCATAAAGTTATATTCATGGCGCGGTCCACGAACGTCGAGGTTACGTACCCGCCTTCGTCTTCTAAATTCATTAAACGATACACTCAAAGAAATAAGTGAGATTAAATATTACCATAGCGATGCTTTCATTGCGTCTGCGCTGTCCTAGGCATCCATGCGTTGCTAAGCCGGGCAGAGGCAGGGCTGTTCTCGATTATATACCAGCAGCATTTAAGCGGGTGTGTACTTAATTACATTACAGACTGACGGTACATTTATTATATTTGATACTCACTACGGATATAACTATAGACAACCTTGTTTATCTACTGAGCATCATGAACATTTGTATTGCAAACTGAAGCATTCTCACAATTCGCAGTCGCGAAATTACAACACAGTTGAATATCATGATAAATAAGCTCAATAATTAATTTACGAATAATATAAAAAAAGAGTCGTTGCACCAGCATGAAAAGAATATTTCACAGATATTTCTAATAATTTTTATTCATAAAATGCCATACCGTGAAAATGTGTTGCGAAGATGGCCATTAGCGTTACACGAATTAAGTTAATTTATAGGTGATTGAATAATCATTTATAAAAATTACGACTCGCCCACAATTTGCAGTAATCTGAGATAGATTACTGGAGTGTGTGCCATGTAATTAGTTTTCGTCGGTTTGTCGAGCTTTTTTATATGAGAGAATAGTTCAGTTTATGCTGGGAATATGATTTAATAGCCAAATTTTAACAAATGCATTCAGTAGAAATGAATGCATTAGCATTCTCGTAAAAGAATTAAAAATATCTGTAAATGACAGAAGGCATTATTCGGGCGTTATATTGCTGGGCGGTACCTGAAATTTAGTCGTGCGAGTAAATGCGGCTATTTTCGAACCGAGCAGCAAGTGCAGCGGCCATTCGTTCGAAGTCTAATAAAATTTCCTCCTAGATTGCCTATTAAAATTACTGTAATTCAGCTTGGTGGCAAAAGATATAAAAATAGTTGTGTGCGAAACAAATTAATATTTTAAGTGGTAAATACTACAATAATTCAAATAGTGGATAGTAGTGATAATTTAAATAGTAGATAGTAGTCGATAGTAAGTAGTAGTATATATTCTATTATTTATAACCTTGAATGAAACCAAAATCAATGTGTTTATCATTGATTACACATTATTTTATCCTACAATAAGTTTGCTTTGTTTCATTTCAACGAAGACAAAATTACGCTGAGATCGCTAGTCGCGTTGGAGAAGAACGGTGCAGCGTAAGCAGGAAGATTCGTCTGATAGTAGAGAATGCGTCATTTTTCGCTATTTATACCTCCGAACGGCTATCATTCCGCTTGTATAAGCTGAGCAAACAGTTCAGGAAGTTAGTAATAGAAATATATTATATTTCCTTTGAAATCGAAAGTCTTATTGAACCTAGTTTTGATTTAAATAAACCTTTCATACCGCGTATCTAAATCTCATATATGTTTAAATGTCACTTCACAGAATTGTAGCCGCGCCTAGCACGTCACTAATTTTTGTACCCCGATTTTCCTTGTCATTTTTTGGCGATCAATCAAACAGTTATTTTTTATATCGCTTCTGTTAAATTTGTACTCAATTTTTTCATTAATTTGTCTTTCGATTTTACTAGCATATTCATTTAGAGAAAAAGTCGGTTTACCGAAACGCTTCACTTTTATTCAGTCAGTCGTGAAGCACTTTACACTTCCCTGATGTTGAATCTTTTGTGAATAGTTATATTGTGACGTGTAAATTTGTGTGTGATATTTGGGAATTATTGTGAGATCTAAATTTGAGTTGTGATATTTGTGAATTGTAGTTTTGTTAGGAATAACTAGGATTAACTATTATTGCTGCATCTTGTTAAGTTCAGTACTTTCGTTTACAGAATCATATTAGTTCATGACTACGAACAATAGATTCAGTGCGTGCCAGCCGCTGGGTTTATTTTGAGTTTACTTTGGGTTCATTTTGTTCTTGCTTCTGTTTTCCTCTTCATGTTCAGTATTTACCAGTGCCTTCGTTACCAATAAAGTATCAAGAATACCAAGTTCTCTTCCCTGCACGGTTAAAGTTCGGTTGTCTGGCTGGCGCTGACGTAAGAGCGTTCGGTAGTCACCGTCGCGCTTACAGAATGAATTCCGGACTCCACGTCCATCTCCATCGCGCTCACTCCGCAACACTTGCGTCGCAGGTTGCCAGCTCGTCTGAGTATTTCTGCTGTGCCCAGTGTTTGGTTGTTGAAGGTTAGCCTGGGAAATGCATTTTTATTAAAATCATGCACCGCTACAATTGACAACAAAGATTAATTTTGGTAAGCTCTCCTGTCTCTAATTTCAGTCCGCTCTTAGAGAATCTCCACTGACTTCCAATCGCTCAATTCTTTACGCGATCCTATGAATTAAAAGGATTTCCAGTGACATTTATTCACCCTTTTATATTCGCGTTATTTCCGTACAATCCACGTGACCGAGAGATGTTCTCAGAGGAAACAATGGAGGTCAGGGAGGTCACCGAAACAACAGGTTGGCTTTGGGGTAATGTGTTTCATAAGCAGCAGCAGGAGCCCTTACGTCTTCAGTTAAGAGCTGCACTTGATTCAAGTCACGAGGCACGTAATCTCCGCTGAGACACTTCAAAGAGTAACATAGCACGTGTGGACAGCGTCATATCATTTGTCTCGTCATGGCAGACGTCACTGTTCATCACGCCGCGGATTATCTCGCGAATGTAAGTCTTTATCATCTTATTTCAAATGGATAGTTAGCTCATTGGTGATCGTTTCATTCGTCTGTGTGATGCGTCATCACTCATTTGCCTCTTATCCAGTGATTTAATTGATGATATATGTCGCCGAGTGTCATTAAGTGTGGCCGATGCAGCGAAGTAATGAACTTGCCAGCATTAAAGTATTGCCACTTTATCATAATCTGTTTGTTGTCAGTTGTCTCTTGTAGAATTATTCCTGTTTTTATAGTCGCCATTTCGTTGACAGCCCCAAATCCAGCAAGACGAGTACCCTGATCGCATCACCTTCTCATACGACATCAGCCGAATTAGGCAAGACTTAACAAAGCAAAGCTGAGTGAATGTGATCATAATCTATTATATATTTGTGAACGTTTATTTGTGTGTTGTTGGGAGCCCACCTCGGTAGCGTGGATACCGCAACTCCCGCAAAGGACCTGGCGTTGTAACTTGTTCGAGGCTCGGGCTAAAGTACTGCACATTTTCCTGCAGTTAATGCACTCTCAAGAATTAGCCGCGGAGTCTTCTAACATTTTAAATAAATTATAAGTTCATATTCCATACATCGGTCCTTATTGTTGGGTATAATTTTAATACGTTTTCAGTGCCATGCATAAATAAAATCTATATTAATAAAATTTTCATCAATTTTCTGCAAAGCAGATTTGCTTTTATGCTTGGCATACATTTCTGATAGATCTCAGTACAAATTTACTATTTCTTATTGTAATTATACCACAATTTACACAACTCAACACAAATTTTGCTATGAATTCAATATACATCTTTCCTGCACGTGACATAAAATGTAATTGCCTCCAACATGCGTTTGACGTCCATTCTACATAGGCGTGTCTTTCATTTGGCATTCATGGATCTGAAATAAAAAAAAAACATTTTAAATAAATTTCTCGTTCATTTTACAACAGTTTCCATACATTACCGTGAATAATTTGACATTCATAGATCAGAAATATAAGAAGTATTTTGAATAAATTTCTCGTTTATTTTACAGCAGTTCCAATACATTACCGTCGATAATTTATTGCTTGCATCAGAGATTTCCGGATGATATTTCCATATATTTTCATTCTGACCTACTTAACTTCATGTGTCATTCATCTTTTAACCATCATTAAAATATTTATTCGAACTACTTTGCATCAAATCTCGGTATACGGCAACATGGGGCAGCGCGCCCCCCCCCCTTTTTATAAACTAAATTCTTGATGAAGTTTTATTTGATACGAGGTGGTTCTTTGTTTTGTTTAAAGCAGAGGTTCCCAAAGTGGGCGATATCGCCCCCCTAGAGGCGGTGGAAAGATTTTGGGGGGCGGTAAGGAAGAAGAGGGCGGTAGGGGGGCGGTAGTCCGAAGTCAATGTTAGAAGTTCGAACGTTTGTTTGACGATTTGTACACAACACGTGCAGCCCATGACTCCCAGCGATGGTTTTTTACCCAGATCTGTTTTTTTAACCTCTCCTGGGTTTACGTCTCGGACAAATTAACGGCCGGACTCCCGGCCGGTCTCACGGCCAATTTCCAAATTCAATGCTCACGGAATATCTCTCGAACTAATTAACTTAACTCGATTAATCTTGGTACACGTATTCATTGGGACCTAACGATAATGTTTTGCTCGTGAAAATTGTTGAATTTTGCCATCGTTTGTTTTTGCCATTCTTATATGGCAATACGGGCCGAAATTCACAGTGATCAAGTAATTTCTTCCAAACTACTGAACAGATTCGAACGAAATTTTGAATTTACAGTCCTAACTACCGAACAGTGATGTTTAGCTTGTGAAAATTTTTTCGATCGTGCCTTCGTTCGCGAGTTTTTTTTTCACCTTCATTCGTGATTTAAACAGCAATAAGTGCTTAAATTCGCAGTAATCAAGAAATTTTTTCTAAAATCTGAACAGATTTGAACGAAACTTAGTATTTAAATACCTAACCTCAAGAAACGGTGATGTTTACAATTTTTTCGTTTTGCCATCGTTTGCGAGTTTAACGGCTATACGTATAAGGCTCTTGGTTAAACCGGCCGGTAGAAAAGCCGGTCGTTCCTCCTATATCTGTATAACTCGCGAACGAAAGCAAAATAGAAAATTAAAAAGAGCTAAACATCACCGTTGAGAGGTTAGGTGTCATGTATAGAATTGTCATACAACTCGCAAACGAAGGTAAAATCTAAAAAAATGTTATAAGCTAAAAAATCACCGTTTGGTAGTTAGGAATGTATATTCAAAATTTCGTTCAAATCTGTTCAATAGCTTGGAAGAAATTCTTTGATCACTGCGAATTTCGGCCTGTTTTGCAATGTACGCGTAACTCACGAATAAAGGTAAAATAAAAAAAAAAATTACGAGCTAAACATCACTGTTATGTTCTGATGAATACGTGTTCCAAGTCTCATAGAGCTGCGTTCATTAGTTTGGGTGATATTACTTGAAAATTGAATTTGGGGATTGGTCGTGAGACCGGCCACGAGTCCGGCCATAAATTCGCCCGAGACGTCCTAGGTTTCTAGTGCTGAAACAGTTAAAACAGCTGAAAAACATATTGGTTCACTAAATGGGGTTCTATTTGTGGAATGCATATTTGTTTTTAACTTAACCTTTATCTTTTAAAATTGCAGCGCACTAAATTTCAAGAAAGAGGCGTATGTCTGTGGGTGGCGCTAGAAATTCACTAGGGAGCCAAAGGGGGCGCCAGCCTGAAAAAGTTTGTGGTTTAAAGGTACAACTAATGAGGAATATGTGGTGTGAATTATATGCCTATAGATTTATTCAATTTTTAATGAAACACTATTTTGTAAAAAGTGTCAAAATGGGCCCATTGCCCCACCCCTGGGGCAATGGGCCCATGGGCTTGGGACAAGACGCCCACCCTTGGTCCCATTAACACAATTGCATATTTTTCGTTTAAAAATGACAAAACAACACTTTATAGTTAAAAATAAGAAAAATGTAATAAAAAATATGATATTCATTCATTTATTAACAACTCCAAAAATTGAATCCTTAACTTGAAAAAATACACTCTTAGCTTAAAAAATCTTTCACTGACGTGAAGAAAAATATTTCATTGACAAAAAATATATATCCTTGACTTGAAAAATATATCCTTGCGATAAATAAGTCGTCCTTGACATGAAAAAATGTATCCTTGACTAGAAAAAATATATTTAGTTGATCAGAGAAAACTTCGTTCCAGTTTTGCCCATAATCCAGATATTATGAGCAGAGAATTCGTACCTAATCGTGATTTCAGCCAACACCATAAAAACTCATCAACTTTTGGCTCATTGGTGTTGACTGAAATCAACTTTTGGCAAGGCAAGAGTCAATAACTCGATAAGGGGTCATAAATACGCATACCTAGAAACTAAACCTGCTGCTTTGAGACGGCAAATAAAAAAATCATGCAACATGAAGTGTAATTTGTAATTCAAAAAGCTAGTCATAGTTTGAAAAGGTCATTGAGACAAATCTAATGATGTATAACACAAGACTTCACCATGGGCGCTTTGCCCCGTGACACGCGTGGGCCCGTTGCCCCACTAGGTATCATTTCGTGTCAACACGAAGGTATCGTGTCAACATTTTATTCTAAAAGCTAATAGTCTAAACTTGATCGCAAAATTATCCCTATAAATATTACTTTCAAAATATAATTCACATTAATTTCAAAAGCTTCATCTACAGTAATCGAAAACAATTTTATTTAGCAGCAAAAAAAATTTTATCTGGGTTAAAAATGTTATTCACAAAATAGTAAATAACGCAAACACTTAGCAAAACGTAAATCCGTACACTTCATCCCAGTGAAACTGTTGACCGACGGTAGAGAACACGGACCAATATCTGCCATACTTAGCGAGAAACCCGCTATGGGCCCATGACCCGCAGTGGGCTCGCTGCCCCATGTCACCCTGGAGAGGTCTGACGACCGGAGAGGTCTGACGACCGTAGAGGTCTGACAACCGGAGAGGTCTGACGACCGGAGAGGTCTGACGACCGGAGAGGTCTAACGACCGGAGAGGTCTCGACGACCGTAGATGTCTCGCAAAGCAAATTTATCTCAACTGCTGACATATATAAGACGCTATTCGCCAGCCAAGGCAGGAGAAGGTTGCGAACTGCACATGAGCGCACATCTGTGGATTACCTGACACACCAAACACATTATTTGCTGTGCCATGAGTACACATTAATGACAACAACTGTCTTACTCTCAACATCGATGAAAAAACAGTATTAATTCATCGTAATAATAATTCAACAGTGGTAACAATAAAACTTATTACATCATCTGCTGCCGCATCGCGATTTAAAATTTTTTATATTCCATTCTTCCTGTATATTCAATCGACTTAAAAAATCGATCTCAATGCTGATAATCAATCAATTGATCTAGCACGGCCGGTGCTGGACTTTGCATCACCGGTCTGGGATCGAATCAGACCAGCTCTATGTGAGGAGAACGGCGGACATGGCGTGCATTCTGTACAGAAAGCTGCATCGCTTGGTTGATGTCCAACCTCCGTCCGTTCTGTGCCAACCAGCCACGCGAGCAACAAAAGGGCACCAACAGAAACTCCAAGTCCCACGCAGCAGAATAAATATCCCCCTACACTCCTTCTGTCATCAGAGCATGGAACATCTTGAGTGCCTAAGTCGTGACAGTAACATCTCTACTGGCCTTCTTCCAGTCAGCCATACTAGGCTGAGCTAGGGCAGTCAACAACTCAGTCATCCTATCTGCATGAAACCCTTCAATCCGGCTTTACTCAGTAGCTTTTGCTGCCGTGTGTATGTGTGTCGCTTCCAGTACTGGATCTTTTCTTCGATTATGGAGAGTCCACCGAAACAAGGAGAAGAAAAATTCTCGAATTTTCTAATTATGCTTTCTATTCCGCACTGCCGGCTTTTGTTGAGTTGTCATAAGTCCGCCTACCACACGTAAACAAAGTGCTTTTTTTTAGTGTTCCTGGTGTTTTAGTTTTGAAGTTATAAGTTGTTTCGTTACCTGTTAGCTGTCGTTTGCGAATTGAAATCTAATAATAATACTGCAGTGTTTTGCATAGTGGAAGAAGTAAGCTACAGTGAACGCTTGCGCCTTGGAATAGCTTGAGACTTGAGTAGAGGAGTTGAACTGAACTTGAGAAGTTGAGGCCATCGCCATGGCCATCTTACTCTTAGGCCTTAGCCATGCCGCCGGTGCCGGTTGCCGCCGTGGCAGAGTGCCAGAGTTTGAAGTTAAACAAACGTCTGTATTATTTTAGTCTTCCTTTCTCTCATTCGCTCTATATTCACCATCATAGTGGCAAAGCAGAGAGTTTTTTAGACTCTCCCTCAAGTTCATTTTTGAGTCCTAGGCTATAAGTATTAAGTAGACCAGTAAAGTATCCTGGACATAGTGGCAAAGCAGAGAGTTTTTTAGACTCTCCCTCAAGTTCATTTTTGAGTCCTATAAGTAGACCAGTAAAGTATCCTGGATACCAGCATTATCATACCTGAGAAATTTGTTTGAATCAGATCTTGAGTAAATGAAAAAATTAAAAATGAACTGATTCTAAAAAAGCTCTGGTTTGCCACTATGTTCACCATTCACCAAGAATTTCTATGTTCTCACTGCTTATAGGCCTATGTGTTTTTATATATCTTAAATAAATATAATTATTAGAATCTCTTAATTTTTTCCATTAAATATTGTCTATTGATAAGGGAAAGGGAAGAAACTTTATACATAGTAACATACTTACACAGTTACACTCTAGCCATGGTCAGGAAGATGTGCCAGGTGCACAGGAATTTATTTTGTCATTTTAACGACCTGCGCGGTGCGCCGTACTACGTTGGTAAAAAAATGCGCCGTGCGCCGTACTTTAGAAAGCTAAAATAGTTCTACTATTTTAGTCGACAACATACGCGAGTATAGTGACTACGCGAGTTGAACTGACAATAATAAAATGTAAGACATGTTCAGGTTACTTCTGACTCTTCCGGTTGTCCGCCTTGTCGGATACGGAACGTACAGTAATCGTAAACTGCAGCTGTTATACATACGAAATGTAAACAGACGGTGTTCAGAACTTCAGTGTTGCCAAATGACTTTGGAGAAAATTTCTTCTAAAATAAAGATGGCCGGGATTGCGCAAACACGTGCACAAAGATAATCAATTTTCATTACATTGCACCAACTGTGCACAGCAATAGCTTAAAAAAAGTGAAAATACGTGGGAAAATTCACCGAAAACATACATCATCCTGAGTGTGGCACTCTAGTTGCGATGTGGGTCTTGGGACAACAACCATATGCAATATGATATGACCAGTGCTTTCAAATTTATTACCTGTAGAACCTCCCAGGTTCCAACTTCCAACTAATGACTAGCAGTCTAGCATTATAGCATATACTGTGATTGTGATATACATACATGATACATACACATGCTTGCTAACAATTCTATCTGCTGTAGACATGCGGCGCATGTCACATATCAGGGATGGAAAAGTCCAATTTTTTCCAAAATAACATGGCTCTAATATCATATAATTTCAGTAGGTATGAAATCTTGCAGGGGCCAGGGGCCCAGTGTGATTTTCTGTACAGGTAATATATTCTCATGTCAATATAAGAAAACGTATCGAAAAACCAACCCTACCATTGTGTTACACCACCTTCCACTGCAATGAAAATTGATAAACTGAGCTTATTAGAAACTGCCATGCTTCTGAAATTGCGCATGGTTTGAAATCCAATCCCGTCATTCCCGTGTTGCCAACAATTAATCAAGTTAACTAGTCGTTTATTTGTAGGCTAGCGGACACATTTTTGCAATGAATACGTTCTAAATTAAAAAAACACATCCACATTCATAAAAAATTCTCACTATTGGACAATACCAACAAAGTTTTCAATATCACACAAAATTATGAGATAAACTGCCACTGCTTCACTGTGTACGTTCACATCATGTTTCTATGTTTATGTATTACAAGACGGCGTCACACACACTTTTGGTTGTGTCTAGTTTGATTTCACAATAAATAGATTTGATTCACATTCCATTCTGAGATTTAAATGATCGAAAGTTTTTTTAAATTACAAAAACCCATTTATATGTTCCAGATTTGAATTTTTTCCATTTTTTGCCCTATTATGTTGAATTTATCTTAATAAATGCACTTCAAATTCTGAATGACTTTTGTCTGCCATCCCGTGTTTTTGAACGTTTTGTGTCTTTTAGAAAATGTTCATAGTTTAAAATGGGAAACTATTTCATTATATAAAAACTAAGAGCATGTAGTACCATATAGTGCATTAATAATACAATTTAATTTAATAAAATTTAAGTTTTAATTTAAAAAATATAATCAGATTTTTAATACAACATTTTCTAATAGAATTTAATTCTACAGCATGAACCATCTAGTGTATTATATAATTAAATTTGATTTAGTAAAATTCAATTTTAATTAATTTTTTAATTTAATTTAATTCTACAGCTTCAACTGGTAAAAATGAGCATCATAGGAATGAAAGTAAAACTGTCATTCATACGTCACAAATTGAATGACATTCGATGGATTTGATAGGTATTTTATTAATCCTGTTTATATATAAGAACAGAAATGACGCTTCTATTTCAGAATGATAATGGAAATGTTCCTACTATTTCAGATTTTCTTGAATACACTTGCAAAAACTAAAGTTCTGTAATCAATGGAGTCTTTGAAATGACAAAATAGTTCAATTTAAAATTTTTAACTATATGAGTGACAGAGTGAGATCGTCATTCGTCAATATGAGGAGCATTCATTCGTCATCCGTGAGGAGCTGTAAGAAAAAATTTGTTATTTTTGATGTAAAAGAATGTTTTTCAATTAAAAGAAATGCAATACTTGATTTTTGGAAATACGATGCTAAAATTTAACGATCCGTATTAGAATTCAATAGACATTATGATTTCAGAATTATCTTCAAAAAGTTTGTTTTTGTTCATTTGATCAGAAGTTTTCGTTTGTTTGATCAGAAGTTTTCGTTCGTTTGATCAGAAGTTTTCGTTCGTTTGATCAGAAGTTTTTGTTCGTTTGATCAGAAACAGAAAAAGTTTTTGTTCGTTTGATCAGAAACAGAAAAAGTTTTTGTTCGTTTGATCAGAAACAACATAATTATTCATTCTCTTGCACTAAGTACCGTCAAACGGGGTAAAAAGGGACGGGTGAGGTAAATCCGGATGCGTGTGGTAAATCGCGATGCGCGTCCCACATTTTGTAGAAATGTTGTAGCAGCTAAACTAATCAAAATATTGCAAAACTAAAAATAGTGGCATAAACATCAACATTTTTACTATCTACCTATTATGTATAAAGCTAGTCAAGAAATCAAACATTTACTATCTCTAAAAAATTGCTGAAAAAAGTGCAATTTTGGAAAAGTACCTCTGCTAAGGTCTGGAGCAAAAAAAAAATATTTGCTGTATTAAAAAATTTTACTTATATAAAAGTTGCACCCAGGTGTCGGCTTGAAAACGTAATTGAAAAAATTTGCCTATCTCATTCCAAAAAAATGGCAGCCATTTCCACACGGCTGGGCTACTCAGGACACCCCCCCAGGATAATTAGGGACACCTTTAAAAATGCATTTACAGTAGAACCTCAGTTAGCAAAGGTTCCAGTTAACAAAAAAATTGATTAACAACAAAGAATTTTGATTACATTTACCTCGCTCAGCGAAAAAATATTCACTTTTCGAAAAATTAGTGCATCATCGGTCATCACAAAATTGTATATAGAATGCTATATATAGAATTGTGCACCGGGCATCATATAATGAAAAGTAATTGACCTACACTATGATTTATTTCTCCAAAACATATGATGGTTGTCACTAAAACATTATTTTCTGTTTCAGGTATGTTTTTCATGATCTTTTTTGTTATAGTGAAATCACTTGATTGTGCAAAATTACAAACCATCCTGTAAGCTTACAGATACAGAAGAAATGCTACACGGCTGGTGATATGAAGCTTGCAGTGGACAAGGTTGTGGTCAATGCTCAATGGCATGTCCAATTGTCCATGGATAAGTAATATCACATTAATAATACGGTAATTAATGAATATGGTAATATAATATCAATAAAGGAAAAGCAAGTAAAAATCACAGAAAATGTCATTTATTTTACTTCTACATCATCTACAATGAAAGAGGAGGACTTCAGAGTACTGTTAGTAATGGATGAGTATACTCTGCATGCTGCAAACGTTTTAAAATTAACTTATACTGCAAGTGTCCCGGATTACCCCATTCCCAGGGGTAAATCGGGACGGTTTTATTTTGCGTCTGGCACCTTACGAATAGCATATGGAATTTTTTTGGGAGATGCCATTGGATAGCCCTCGCAAAGAGCTATAAAATGAGCCTAAACTTGTTACTGAAATGTTTCATGGTAAGAAGTTATTAAAAAAACGCTCAAAACCATCCATTTTACCCCATTTGATGGTATACGAATGATTAGTTGGACTCAGTTACCGTCCGCATTGATCATCTTGCTAGATTATGCACCGGATGCGGGAAAGAAGCTAGGTATCTAATTCTGTTGCACGTTAGCCGAAGTGGTATGTAGTTCTGCTCGTCTGAACTCTGAATTGTGTGTTTAGTGTGCATGATGGAAAACTCTGCTTTGCAGCGTAGTTATAATTACTTAATGAAGTTCAGTTCATTGTGGTCAACTTAAGAGACAAATTTTCTACTAACTAATACTTTTTATAAGTCTAATTTTCATTGTTGAGTGAAAGGTGCAGGCTTACAACTTCCAAGTGATTAGGTACTTTATAGAAACTGAGCAAGAGTTCATTTTTAAGAAGTTTATTTTTTGCCTCAAATAACAATGTTGCATAGGAAAAGTGGTCTTGGTGGATCGAAATAATATATGAACCTTCGAAATTAGAATTCCATCCTGCTTGCAGCTCTGATGTCATCTATTTTATGTTTGAATGAAAAAATTAGGGCTTGCACTATGCAAACATGTCATTTCATAAAATTTTCAACCTCCACAATCTGCAATACCGTCAAACAGGGTAATAAGGGATGGGCGGGGTAAATTGGGACAGGTGTCCCACATTTAGTAAAAATGTTGTAGCAGCTAAACTAATCAAAATATTGCAAAACTAAAAATAGTGGCATAAAGTTCAACATTTTTACTATCTATGTAGCATAAAGTAAGTTAAGAAATCATGAATTTACTACCTCCAAAAAATGCCTGAAAAAGTGTGAAAGCTGAGATTTTGGAAACGTACCTCTGCTAAGATCTGTAGCAAAAAAAATATTCACCATATAAAAAAAAGGATTACTTTAAATTAAGTGCATCCAAAAAAGGGTGTTTTTTTATTATATATTTTTTGGGGTGTAGATTAAAGAATCTGAAATCCGTTTTTAGTGGTCGGCATCAGAAATTTTTAATGGAACCTGTTCCTAACTGGACCTAACCTGTGAGATTTTTGTTGATCAGCTAGGTTTTTTCTACGTTTGGAGTCCGTCCGGCGGCCGGAAAAACCTAGCCAATCGATGAAAATCTTGCAGGTTAGGTCCAGTTAGGAACAGGTTCCATTAAAAATTTCCGATGCTGACCGCCAAAAACAGATTTCAGATTCTTAATCTACAGCCCAAAAAACATATACCTAATTAAAAAAACACCCTATTTTTGGATGCACTTAATCTAAAGTATTACCTCAAAAAATATTATTTACATAAAAAAGTAATAATAATATAATATAATAATATACTTATAATATACCGGTACTCATCTAAAAGTAATTGACCTCGGGACACCCCCCGATTTTATTTCCCAAAAAATTTAATGATTGTCACTTCTGTTTCGGGTATGTTTTTATGATCTTTTTCCGTTATAGTGAATTCACTTGACCCAGTTAAAATGGAGTGAAATTACAAGCCATCCTGTAAGCTTACAGATACAGAAAAGTGTTATACTGCTGCTGATATGAAGCGTGCAGTGGACAAATTTGTTGTAAATGCTCAATGGCATGTTCATGGATACAGTAATATCACATCAAAAATATGTTACATGCATGGATATGGTAATATCATATCAACAAATGAAAAATCAGTAAAAATCACAGAAAAATTTAGTTATTCTACATCTACATCTAGAAAGGAAAAGGAGGACTTCAGATTATTGTTAGTAATAGATGAGTACACTTTGCATGCTTCAAAAATTTTAAAATTAAGGTGAGCATGTTGGTCAAAATCTTTTTTCTATATTTAGGGAAGGATCATCTCCAAACTTGGTACCGTAAAAGGGGGGTTACTTAGATTCCCGGGGTAACTTAGACCACTTTTAGTTTTTTTAACAAAAACCCCCAAAACTCAAAAACTATTTGACATAGAAAAATTTTGTCAATGGGCATTAAAGGCCTAATACTGAGGCTATGTAACACAATAGAAAGATAAAAAATTATGCATATCTAATAGGTTAAAAAATGAAAAATGTAACCCACAAAAAAGAGCTATTATTTAAAGCCTGTCATACAACCCCCTCAAATTTTTTTATTTTTTGGTAAAATAACTCCAGGTTCTGGTGCATTGTAGTAGAACTCTTCTAGTTACATATGCAAATGATAAATTTGATGAAAGCGTCATAGTTTGCAAATGGGGGGCTTGGAAATTAATTTAAAATTACCACATATAACATATTTTATGTTTGATACACCTATTAATGTCATTTCTTTATGTTTCAGACTCTACAGTCTTAAATATGGTAATTTTAACTTAATTTCCTAGCCAGTCAATATTACCCCATCACGGCTGACATTAGGTAGTCTAAGTTCCCCCATTTGGGGGCGGTGCCCCCATTTGCAAACTACCTATAACACTTTCCTCAAATTTGTCATAATTTGCATATGTAACTAGAAGAGTTCTACTACAATGCACCAAAACCTGGAGTTATTTGGAGTTATTTCACCAAAAAATATAATTGATTTTACCACCCCGTCTAAGATACCTCAAGAGCTGGGGAGAGGCAGGAGCTAGCATGAGAGGCATGAGAGGCTACCATGAGAGGCAGGAGCTAGTAATTTATGGTGAGTAAACCTAGAGTATAGACCTGTATTTAACATGTTTCAATTTAAGTTTAATTTAGCTAGTAAAAAATGGCATCATTTAAAAAATAAAGTAGTCTAAGTTACCCCCTTTTACAGCACACATATGTAAAATCAAAAATGATGACTATTTTGTTCATGTGAATTTTTCGAAAAAAAATGAAAGAAAATTTAAAATTCATAGAAAACGGCAAAAAAGGGGGTATTTTAGAAAATCTATCTCCTACAAATATTGTGCTACAACATTGAGACACGTATCATTCGATTTGTAAAGACAATATCTAGCGATTGTCAAGCAACTATTTCAATTTTTTCTTGGTTCTCTTGTTATGATTTTTCTGAGAAAATTTCAAATTTTCTAAATTCCCCCCCCCCCTCCTCCCATTTTGCAATATATAATTAAAACTGAAACAAAATAAAAAAGTGTCTCGACAGTTGCTAGATCTTTTCATTACAAATCAAATGATGTATCTCTCATCGCTGTAGCTTCAAAACTCTAGGAGGAGATAGGTTTGCCGTGATGTAGGTGCTGGCCCTCATTATGGTGTTTATCGCTTGCTCGTAGTCCAGTTTGGTTTATAAAGAAGTGATACTCTTTTTAAGCTTAAGCGTTCAATAGAGATATAACTAAGTATTAGAGTGAATCGTTTTAACTGGTGTTTTAATGCTGCTGGTTCAGCCAATAAAGATTTGTGCAATTCCTTTAGGCTTCATCTAGCCCAATCTGTCATAACATATCAATTTCTTTGCATTTATTTTTTTCGTTTTCTTTATGCAATAACCCATGTTTTGTCTTTTTCTCCCTGGTGTTTTCACAGTTAGAGAACTTGCAATGTGTTGTTGTTCTAATGGCCGACTAGCTTTCTGAAGCTTTGCACAGTGCTTGACCTGGTGAGTCCTCCTGTCACCACTTGTTTGAGTTGACGATGATTGGGTTGCAACGAACAGTAGTTTGGCTGATGATCATCAGAGCTTTGTCTGTGATTAGCCTCAGTCTGTTGGATATATAATACTATATACCACTTGCTTGATCGATTAATAGTTTTGATACTTAAATTGTTTGATAATGTTATTTAATCTTGCTTTGCATTTAAATGCTAGTCAATCAGTTAATGAGTATATTTGTTTATAATGATTGTGCTAATAATGGTTTTTTCAAGGTTTTTCACTTTACCCTTTTTTAAACAAGCTAATTTCTTGCGTTATTTCAGGGTTCTTGGTTTGGGCAAGACAGTTGAAAGTCTGTCACTTATGCACCCCACTTTTCCTTTTTCTTTGTTTATGTTTGTTTGCTTCATTTCTTTTGTGTTTATATTTTCTTGTCAATCATGCTCTATGTTTCATTTTCCTTCACCCCATGGCTAAACCAAACCAGAGATGAAATGTTGAGTGGAGTAAGATATAGTTGAAACCACTCCGCCTACAGTGACAATATGTGTGAATGTTCAGTAGAGCCTGACAAAGTCCCATGCACATCCGAATAGCCACTCAATATAGCAAGGATACAAAACTAAACGTTACTGGAGCATGATTCCAGTCAAGGATGGTGGGAACGACTCCATGCATACCTCCCCATACGACGCCAGGTGGGTAACTGAGGTGCAGCTTGTGTAAACTCTCTATTTAAGTGCTCAGCAGCTAATTTCCCCGTATCGTAAATGTCAAAGAACCCCCCCACCCCCCACCCTTATGGGATCTGTAGTGAACGCATAAATCAGGGTATAGAGATGGTTTTGGTACGGTTGAATGCATCAGAAAAGCAGCTTTGAGATGAATATAAGAACTATGAATGTCATAATTGGCTGCTTTATGTCAGACAATCCCCTTTATGGTGCCCGGCTGGGTAATTTCCGCCTTAACTTTACTGAAGGGGCCTGGACACCTCTCCCGTTATGGGATCTGTAATGAGAGCATAAATCAACGTACAGAGATAGTTTTGGTACCGTTGGATAGGTCAGAATGTCAGCTTTAACCCATTAATCCCGAGCGGTTCCATTTGGAACCAGCGAAAAAAAATTGATTCATAATAAAATTGTATGATCAAATCAATATACTACTGGATGCGTAGGTTTGATACACATCTTGGATGTGTTCTGGAAACGTTTGGTTCTGCTGCACTGACTACTCCCTGCTCAGTTAACATTAAAAGATTGTAAGTACTGGGTGTCAGACAGAAGAGCTTGACATCATTGCAGAGAAAGGTAAGTAGTTCATTCTGAAAATTTATTATTTATAAGTTAGATGCAGAATTTTATCAATAAAGAGAGTAATTTTAATTCTGCATATGGTATTATGTGATAAAATGTTTCTAAAGTCATGTAGATCATGAAATATTTTGCCTGGTTCCAAAGGGAACCGCTCGGCAGTAGTGTAGGTAAGCCTTCCGGTCATCTCATTTTCCCAGTTGATTACTTTGTGATATAGTTACGCATTGTCTTTCAAAAATTTGTTTGGATTTAGAAATTATTTAGATCTTAGATCCACAGTTTTTCTGTTATTTATTACTGAACTGTTATCTTTAGAGATGTTGTGAGAATATAACCCGAAAGTTGAAATATTAGGAAATAGGTACGTTCAACACTATACGATTTTTTATCCCGAGTCCCTTTTTTTAATTGTATTTATGGCAGATCATCACTTGAAATAATTGAGATTTCGAGAAAAGAATAGCACGAAGATCAAATATTTGCGATTGAACCTTTCACAGAAGCAGCAACAAACGAAACAGACTGAGATTCAGATAACTCAGATGACGCAGCCATTAGCAATTCTGCACGCCTATCGAGAATAGTCATTGTAGCAACAGTAATCACCATATGTGAAAACAATGACTATCGACAGAGAAGAAAGTCAACTGTGGTCGACATGGCCACCTTATGCTACGACATATATGTAGCTAGCCCATGAGATTTAGTTAGAAACTTTGGGCAGCAGATAAATCAGATGATATTTTTCTGCAATTGAAGCCAATCAGCAGATCTAATGGAAAGAGAAACTTATTCATGGGCTGGAACATGGATTGGTCCCATAAACATGATACAATTGGTCCCAAGCCAACATATTATATGTGATATATATTCTGGTTTCACTTGGCTTCTCAAAAAACTTTTTAAATTTTCAAAAAGATCAGTTAGGAAAAGCAGTAATGCAGGAGACCCTAAATAAAACAATCAGGGTCTATAGTGCACCCTTCTACTTCGATCCTTGATGAAGTGCAATACAACAATCAACAACATTGGCCAGCAAAGAGACATCAGAAGCACTGCAAATACAGTGCTTCGTAAACAATGTTGACAACGCACCCACAAACATTCGTAAAATGGGCAACCTTCCTATTCGTTTTGAATGAATGGAAGCATTCTATGCTAAAAATTAAATTGTATTCTGCCATGATTGGGTTATCATCAGTATTGTCCATTATGAATACGTATACTATTACGTATTATCCATTATGAATAACCTTGCTTGATTTACTATCTGAAAAAGTATTGTTTGAAGAAACATTATGTTAATGCCGAGCGGTTCCATATGGAACCAAGCTATAATTTTTCACATACAACGAAAAATAAATATATGAACATATTTTTTGCTTATTACCATCACAAATGATAATATTCTCACAAGGAACCAAAAAAATTTCGGAAAATAATTCTCGTCATTAATGGGTCAAGATGATATCGTCAAACGGGGCAAAAAGGGACGGTTTTGAGCGTTTTTTGTTAATAACTTCTTACCATGAAACGTTTCAGAAACAAGTTTAGGCTCATTTTATAGCACTTTGCAAGGGCTATCCAATGACATCTTAAAAAAATTCCATATGCTATTCGTAAGGTGCCAGACTCAAAATAAAACCGTCCCGATTTACCCCTGGGAACGGGCTAATCTGGGACACAATAAAAGTTAATTTTAAAACGTTTGAAGCATGCAGAGTGTACTCATCCATTACTAACAGTACTTTGAAGTCCTCCTCTTTCAATGTAGATGATGTAGAAGTAAAATAAATGACATTTTCTGTGATATTTACTTGTTTTTCCTTTATTGATATTATATTTTCATATTCATTAATTACTGTATTATTAATGTGATATAGATAGTAAATGTCTGATTTCTTGACTAGCTTTATACATAATAGATAGTAAAAATGTTGAAGTTTACGCCACTATTTTTAGTTTTGCAATATTTTGATTAGTTAAGTTGCTACAACATTTCTACAAAATTTGACACGCGCGTCCCGATTTACCCTGCCCATCCCTTTTTACCCAGTGTGACGGTACTAAAAACCGGGAAAGCCAAAATCCAAAATTTTGACCGACATGCTCCCCTTAAGTTTTATTTCAAGTGTGCCGGATTACCCTATTTGCAGGGGTAATTTGGGATGCCTTCATTTTGCCTCTGGCACCTTACAAATAGCATATGGAATTTTTTTGAAGATGCCATGCAATAGCCCTTGCAAAGAGCTATAAAATAAGACCAAACTTGTTTATGAAATGTATCATGATAAGAAGTTATTAATGAAAAAAGCTCGAAACCGTCTCTCAAAACTGTACATCGACGATCCTGCCAAAATATCCTGAACAACAAGTCAATCTAGCGTGTTTCCTTGAAGATCGCGTAGTTGCGGTCACTGCAGTCATGCCGTAGTTGCGGTCACGTCGTGATCAGTCGCCAATTAAGTGAAGACAAATGTCAGTGTTGACTGTTTTTAATGTAAAATTAAAGATTAGGAGTAACACATTAATGAGACTCAGTAAAAAGTTTGCGGCTGCATGCTCGTAAATGGCTTTTAATGGCCAAGGTATGGAATGCATGGCTTGAAGAAATTAAATCACAGCTTGAAGAAATGAAATCATGACATGTGATAGACATGTCATGTATTAATGCCGCTGGCTACACAGGCTACAGCTCCAAGTGGGAATTTCACTTCCCTCTACAGGCGTACTAAATTTGTATACATTTGCGGAGTTACCCTATTTTCATTATTGCCATATTGGCGTACATCCAGGATGCACACTGCAGAGTTTGCAATCTGCATTGCCAAGATATGGATTTTTAGCCCATAACATTTCTAGCCATTTTCAAGATGTGTTTCCAGGTAATCTTTAATAAGAATATGCTGCTAACAACTTTGATAGTATATCCCTTACTCTCCAGGCACTGCAACATTTACACTCATTGCAACTGATTTCCAGACAAGCTTCTGCATCCTGATCCATCCGACGTACTGGAAATCTTGTTCCAAATGTTGCCGGCCTGCTCGCGGTTGGAGTGCGTCCCTTCGTGGGACCAAATTGGCAATCACCAAATCCCCGCCTCCTGAAAGGGAGGCCCAAAGTCTGTTTTTTGGCCGGGCTGGCGCACGGACCCCCGTGTGTTGCTGGCGGTGTTGCTGCTGAGATTGGGGGATGTTGAAGCTAACCCGGGACCAGTGTGGGTGTGTCAGATCTGTGGCGGCCGAATCACTAAGAGACAGTCGTCCTTCCGATGTAATTCCCAATCACTACACTGGGTTCATAAAAAATGCACCACAATCAACACAGCAGACTACAACAACAACTGGACCTGCAGTCTTCACACAGCACCTCCAATTACCATAAACCCACGTATTCAACAAAACTTACCTCAGCTAAACAACTCAGCACAACCTCCCCAATGACCCACTCAACAACTACAGTCATTAGCACCACCAAACCCTTCAAACCAAAACCAATCACAACTCCAACCAAAAAACAAAGGAAACAGCCAAAACACCCTTAAAGTTCTCCAAATAAATATGAACACACTATCAAACAAAATAGATGAACTAGCCCTACTTGCTGATTATCATCAAATAGACATTATCACTGTACAAGAAACAAAACTCAAGCCCACAAAAAGAACCCCAAAAATTGCAGGTTTCACATCAATAAGACAAGACAGAACAGACAAATATGGTGGTGGTCTACTAACTTACATAAAAAATAACATCACATTTTCTACTATTCAAATCCCACCTAACATAAAGCAAGCTGCTATAGAACTTCAAATCTCCCAAGTCCACCTATCCAATAATAAGCCAATCTACATAGCCAACATATACATCCCTCCCAGAGACACCAATCATCCATTACACAACCAAATAGATCAACTTATCACCGAATGAGTTGATCTTATTGGTGATCGCATCACCAATAAACCTAACACAATCATCGCAGGAGACATTAACGGCCACCACAACTCCTGGCCCTCATCTTACAACGACCACAGAGGCATACTAATAGAAGACATCATACAGAACTCAAACCACATTATTCTCAATCAAAATTCACCTACTCGTCTACCCGCCACAAACAATCAACAACCTACCTCTCCTGATATTTCCACAGCCTCTGACACTATAGCAAACAACATTACCTGGACTACCCTAACAGAACTTTCATCTGACCACCTACCTATACTACTAGACTACAGAATAAAAACAAACTTCCGACTACAACACCAAAGAAAAACATACACTAACTACCACAAAGCCGACTGGACCTCCTTTTCAACTGAATTAGAATCAGCACTAGAAAATATAGCAGACCCAACCAGACCCAACCCTCACAATCAAACCCTCATAAACATCAAACCCTCAAAACCCTCACAAACATCATAATTCAAGTGGACAAACACAACATTCCCAAAGGCAAAATAAAAACAAATCAACCACCTCTCCCAGACAACATTAGAGCTTTCATAACTCAAAGATATCAAATCAGAACCGCAAATCACACAGACCCGCAACTACACAGTTAAACAGAGAAACTGACAGAGCCATACAAGGCCATAAGACAAATATTTGGAGAGAACACCTTGAGCAACACTGGGATAGCAAACACAATAGCCATATACTCTGGAAAACAATACATCAACTATCAAACAAAACCGCTCCCACTCAACCAAACAAATCCATTAATTTCCCAAATAAAATAGCACACACTTCCAAAGACAAAGCACAATCTTTCAACAACCAATTCATAAACATAACAAAACACCAAACCTGCCCTCACTACAGAAAAATAGACAGAAAAATCAAAAACCTATGAAAAGATCAGATGACCATCACAACAGATATGACCATTTCTGCAATTAAAAATAGTAANGAAGACCTGTCTCTTATACACATCTAGATGTGTATAAGAGACAGCCTCACAACAGATTCCATTACCTTGCAAACGACACTTGTCAAACTGACAGGGCGATAGTTGCCCGGGCAGCTTTTGTCACCTTTTTTGAACAATGGTGTCATCAATGACATCAATGGTGTCATTGACATCAATGGTGTCTTATGTCATTCCAAATGCTGAGAGCAATTGGACTCGCACCGTTCACAATTACCGGCAATAAATGGAAAATTTCTCCTATTTACATGAGCTTGAGTTGGGTCTTGAACATGTACATCATTGTAATTAGCTTTATATTTGTTCTCGACATCCTTAATATGGGTAGCATGCTCACTGACAAGACGCTTACTTATGCTTGGGGCATAGCATTCTCTATTGTGAATATCCTTATAAGACTGCATGCAATTTTTTGCTCGCGTAAACCCTTGAAAATCGTCGGTTACGTCGAAGATTGCCAGAAAAAAAAATCGTCCCGTCGCCTGGATCGTCCGCATAAGCATAGGCTTTGAACTGGCCTACATTGCGTACAACCTTTATGCCGCGAAGGAAGTATGCGAGTATGCAGATCCCATTTCCTTCGCGTCCGAGTTACTTTTCTCCTCGCTCTGCTTAACCAGTAACTTTATTCTGCACCTTTACTTTGTGGTCATCATGAAGCAAATATCATGCGATCTTCAAGAAGCGTTGGTCCCGCTTTTGCTCCTGCGGACTGGCACGGCTCATATGAAATACTGCAAGCTTGTCATCAGCTGCGAGAGCATCCGACGCAACTTGGTCAACATTCAGCATTTCAGCGTACACTGAAAAAAATTCAGAATCTCTTAAAACCACTTGTCTTCGTATATATTGTGTACATCAAAGTCCTCCTTGTGATCATTTCGCTCTTCATCCTCTACGTGGACAATTTTCCCATCGTGAACCAGTCATTATTCTTCATAATTCCTACCGGGCTGCGCTTGTGGCTCAGCTCATTCTCGTCTTATCAACTCAAAATCGACCTTCAACGAAGAAGTAGGCGGCTAGGCCTAAGTCTTAAAAAGTTGTTAGTACTGTTCTATTCCATATCTTATTTCAGTGTGAAGTAATTGGTTATAAAAATTACAAAATTTACTTAAAATTCCAATAGAACTACAATCAATGAGGGAGACGGAATGTAGTGATTGCACTATGAATCTTGACAATATATTTCACATAAAGTCAACTGCAGTAGTTGTATAATGACTACATCTAGAAAGGAAAAGGAGGACTTCAGATTATTGTTAGTAAT
The DNA here is from genome assembly GCF_000764305.2 of Hyalella azteca. Lineage (NCBI taxonomy): Eukaryota > Metazoa > Arthropoda > Malacostraca > Amphipoda > Hyalellidae > Hyalella > Hyalella azteca. Next base: position 3,029 of record NW_025930467.1, on the reverse strand, counting down.
AGATGAGTACACTCTGCATGCTTCAAAAATTTTAAAATAAGGTGAGCATGTTGGTCAAAATCTATTTTCTATATTTAATTTAGGGAAGGATCATCTCCAAACTTGGTACCGTAAAAGGGGGGTTACTTGGACTCCCGGGGTAACTTAGACCACTTTTAGTTTTTTTTACAAAAACCCCCAAAACTCAAAAACTATTTGACATAGAAAAATTTTGTCAATGGGCATTAAAGGCCTAATACTGAGGCTATGTAACACAATAGAAAGATAAAAAATTATGCATATCTAATAGGTTAAAAAATGAAAAATGTGACCCATAAAAAAGAGCTATTATTCAAAGCCTGTCATACAACCCCCTCAAATTGTTTTATTTTTTGGTAAAAACCGTAAAATAGGCCCAACTCCAGGTTCTGGTGCATTGTAGGTGAACTCTTCTAGTTACATATGCAAATGACAAATTTGAGGAAAGCGTCATAGTTTGCAAATGATTACCATATATAACATATTTTATGTTTGATACACCTATTAATGTCATTTCTTTATGTTTCAGACTCTACAGAGTCTTAAATATGGTAATTTTAAATTAATTTCCAAGCCAGTCAATATTACCCCATCACAGCTGACATCAGGTAGTCTAAGTTCCTCCATTTGGGGGCGGTGCCCCCATTTGCAAATTTGGGGGCGGTGCCCCCCATTTGCAAACTATAACACTTTCCTCAAATTTGTCATAATTTGCATATGTAACTAGAAGAGTTCTACTACAATGCAGCAAAACCTGGAGTTATTTGGAGTTATTTCACCAAAAAATATAATTGATTTTACCACCCCGTCTAAGATACCCCAAGAGCTGGGGAGAGGCAGGAGCTAGCATGAGAGGCTACCATGAGAGGCAGGCATGAGAGGCAGGAGCTAGTAATTTATGGTGATGAAACCTAGAGTATAGACCTTTATTTTGCATGTTGCAATTTAAGTTTAATTTAAAATCAAAATTGATGACTATTTTGTTCATGTGAATTTTTCGAAAAAAATGAAAGAAAATTTGAAATTCATAGAAAACGGCAAAAAAGGGGGTATTTTAGAAAATCTATGCAATAACCCATGTTTTGTCTTTTTCTCCCTGGTGTTTTCACAGTTAGAGAACTTGCAATGTGTTGTTGTTCTAATGGCCGACTAGCATTCTGAAGCTTTGCACAGTGGTTGACCTGGTGAGTCCTCCTGTCACCACTTGTTTGAGTTAACGATGATTGGGTTGCGACGAACAGTTGTTTGGCTGATGATCATCAGAGCTTTGTCTGTGAATAGCCTCAGTCTGTTTGATATATAATACAGGGTGCACCACAGAAACTTACTTATTTGAAAAGTCAATAAAAACAAAAGTACTTCAGTTATCATTTTAAAATTTTTTTTATTCTAGAAAACAGTATCCCAAATTTTTTTTCATACAGTTTTGAAAATTAAATCTCATAAATGACGGCCTCCATTGCACATAAACTAATGAAGTTACTTTTTTTATAATGGTTTCCACTCTATGCAGCATATCAATCTGTATTTTGGCAATGACGTCACAAATGTTGTTCTTGAGGTGTGCTATGGTCCGTGGTCGATCGACATAAACCAGAAATTTCAAATATCCCCATAAAAAGAAATCGCATGGAGTCAAATCTGTAGAGCGTGGCAGCCATTGGAGATCGCCTCTGAGAGAGCTGAGGCGGTCCGATAAATGTTGTCGCAACAAATTCATTGAGTCTCATGCTGCGTGTGTTGTGGCTCTATCTTGCTGAAACCACACGTTCCTAACGTTCATTTCTTCGAGTCTTAGAATAAAAAATTCCTCGATCATGTTCCTGTAACGAGCTCCATTAACGGTAACTGCGCATTTGTTTTCTTCAAAAAAATAAAGACCAATTATTCCCATTACCGACATTGCACACCAGACAGTAACTCACTCACAGTTAAGTGGCTTCTGGTGAAGCTCCCATGGATTTACACCACACCAATAACGCAGGTTTTGCTTGCTGACGCAGCCAGAAATGTGGAAGTGAGCCTCGTCACTGAAAAAAAAGACCGCGTCTTCAGGCAGGTTGTCAACCAGCATTTCAAATGCATTTTGACGGGCAACAAAATCGCGTTCGGTTAATTCTTGCACAACAGCAAATTTATTTGAGAAACTTTGAGAAACAAATATGGGAATTTTCCCCTTCAGATGCACCCCCTCTCGCCCCTCTACCCGACCAACTAACCGCACAGGAATTTTTTCAAAAAAGTAAGTTTCGCTGGCGCACCCTGTACTATATACCACTTGCTTGATCGATTAATAGTTTTGATACTTAAATTGTTTGCTAATGTTATTTAATCTTGCTTTGCATTTAAATGCTAGTCAATTAGTTAATGAGTATATTTGTTTATAATGATTGTGCTAATAATGTTTTTTTCAAGGTTTTTCAATTTACCCTTTTTTAAACAAGCTAATTTCTTGCGTTATTTCAGGGTTCTTGGTTTGGGCAAGACACTTGAAAGTCTGTCACTTATGCACCCCACTTTTCCTTTTTCTTTGTTTATGTTTGTATGCTTCAATTCTTTTGTGATTATATTTTCTTGTCAATCATGCTCTGTGTTTCATTTTCCTTCACCCCATGGCTAAATCAAACCAGAGATGAAATGTTGAGTGGAGTAAGATATAGTTGAAACCACTCCGCCTACAGTGACAATATGTGTGAATGTTCAGTAGAGCCTGACAAAGTCCCGTGCACATCCGAATAGCCACTCAATATGGCAAGGATACAAAACTAAACGTTACTGGAGCTTGATTCCAGTCAAGGATGGTGGGAACAACTCCATGCATACCTCCCCATACAACGCCAGGTGGGTAACTGAGGTGCAGCTTGTGTAAACTCTCTATTTAAGTGCTCAGCAGCTAATTTCCCGTATCTTAAATGTCAAAGAACCCCCCCACCCCCCACCCTTTTAAGATCTGTAGTGAACGCATAAATCAGCGTACAGAGATGGTTTTGGTACCGTTGAATGCGTCAGAA